>NC_087193.1:9282283-9329783 GCF_035594125.1 Scylla paramamosain | reverse complement strand
CATGTCTTCCGGGATGTCCACGCATGTTGGCTCCTGAGGCCGCCCTCCGATCATCCCCCAGTCGGCAAAGTAAGCGCTGTCATCCCCCGCTGCTGCCCCCACCAGGAGGGAGAGAAGCGGGAGGGCCGAGAGGGCGGGCCGGCGGGGCATCGCAGCGGACCTCTCTCACCGGCTGCCACGGAGGTACTGGCGGTGGCGAGCAGCGGCGGCAGCGGAGGGCCGGCCCCAGCCCCATGGGACCCGGGGCCTGGCCTGCCCGCGCGCACACTCCCGCCCCGCACATCACTCACACATCACTGCAAACACGGCGGCGGCGGCGGCGGCGGCGGGGTGGCGGGACGGCAAGGAATGCTGAGGTGACCACGACCCAAGGCTGTGATGATCGCCGCCACCCGCCACGCCAGGCAGGTCCGCCGGACACCTCCCAGATATGCCATGCCTCACCCCCACGCTCCCCATCCTGCACCCACACCCTCTCACCCCCAACACTCACCACAGCTGAGCTCACTTTCCTCACCCGCACCCTGCTCTCACCCCTTCCTCGGCTCAAGCCACGCTGCCACACATGCCTACCCACATACCCATTCCTTCCCTCTGTATTCATCACCCCTACACACTCCCTCCCTCCTCCACTCTTTCCCTATTGCACACACTATCCACCACTCTCTTCAACCAACACTGTTACTTCCCCTCACACTCCACCATGCCCTCTCTACTCTTCTGCGACACACTCACCAGGTCAATCAAAATTATATATATATATATATATATATATATATATATATATATATATATATATATATATATATATATATATATATATATATATATATATATATATATATATATATATATATATACCCGAACACTTTCCAGAAAAATACTTTACAGAGAATGAAAGAAAAGTTTAAGACTAACTAAACTTTGGCATTTGACCTAGCGAGCAGTACCTCTCTCTCTCTCTCTCTCTCTCTCTCTCTCTCTCTCTCTCTCTCTCTCTCTCTCTCTCTCTCTCTCTCTCTCTCTCTCTCTTCTCGTCTTTCACACTCTCGCCCAAAGAAGCAGTTTTATGATTAAAAATAATAGCGCATAACTAACAATAACATAATATTGTAATAAAGTTCCTTGCCCCCCCTACCTCTCCCCCTCCACCGCATCTCGCCCCTTACCTCTTTCTCCCCCGTCCTCCCCTCCCTCCCTCTTTCCCTTCCTCCTTCAGCCCTCGCGTCATGCAAGCAAAAATATCGCTACACTAAAGAAATGAAAGCATCTCTTTACCTTTTGTGTTTGGTCATAATCTCCTCAAGTCCTCCTCCTCTTCTTTCTTTTCTTCCCTCTCCTCTTCATCCTCTTCCTCCTGCTGCTCCTCGTGTTCTTTTCTGGCAGCAGGAAAGATAACAGTAATAAAAATGATAATAATAATAATAATAATAATAATAATAATAATAATAATAATAATAATAATAATAATAATAATAACAATAATATAATAATAATAATAATATTATTATTATTAATAACCACAACAACAACAACAACAAAGCCGAAGAAATTGTTTTAAATTCTAGTTTCCTCCAAGATTGATTTAATTCTACACGCAGATCTGGTTGTTGTTTGTTTTACCCAAACGTCGTTAGCTTTGTAGGACGATTCTTTCCCATTCTAACATATATATATATATATATATATATATATATATATATATATATATATATATATATATATATATATATATATATATATATATATATATATATATTAGGAGAAATAAATGCACACACAAAAAATATAATAATAATAATAATAATAATAATAATAATAATAATAATAATAATAATAATGATAATAACAATAATAATAATAATAATAATAGTAATAATAATAATAATAACAGTCAAATAAATGAGAAAATAAAATAGAATAAATAAAAATAAGTAAACAGAAACATGCCCTTTGCAGGTTACGCGAGCCATATGTGTGTGTGTGTGTGTGTGTGTGTGTGTGTGTTTTATTATAGAATTACGGCTGTCTCGCTCAGACAGACACAACAGTTCTTCTAGTAATTAACACTGCGTACTTCATTACAACATATGCCATTACGACTGCAATCATCGTGATTATTTTTCTTATTTATTTACTTAATTTAATTTACTTACTTATTTTCATTTTATCATTTTATTCATTTTTAAGAGAGAGAGAGAGAGAGAGAGAGAGAGAGAGAGAGAGAGAGAGAGAGAGAGAGAGAGAGAGAAATGAGTAAAGAAGTTATAAGTGGCAGTCATCTTAGGTTAATTAGAGAATAACGTCTGCAACAGTAATGATGTTTATAACAGAAAAGTATATAAAGTATACTTACTCCAATCCCAAAACTCGTAAACCTTGGTTCAGCTCAGCTCGCTCTAGTGCTGCCCAGGACAGAGAGGCAGCTCAGACGGTACATTAGCTTTTCATCTGAATATCATGATCTTATATTATATTCCTGCCCAAAACCATGCCAGATCTCTTGCCAGTTCATCTTTTCGTGACTCTCTCTCTCTCTCTCTCTCTCTCTCTCTCTCTCTCTCTCTCTCTCTCTCTCTCTATATATATATATATATATATATATAGAGAGAGAGAGAGAGAGAGAGAGAGAGAGAGAGAGAGAGAGAGAGAGAGAGAGAGAGAGAGAGAGAGAGAGAGAGAGAGAGAGAGAGAGAGCACGAGTTTTGACACATTCTCAAAAGTAACAGAACGATTTATTCTTAGCAGAAAATTTAGCAAAAAAGTATTTTCGTTTTCATTATAGTGCAAATTGAACTTGGCGGTTTGAGGCAGGGAGCGGCAGTGGATGGGGTGGGTGTAATTGTAACTTTTGGTAATAGCACGGCCAATTCGAAACAACACTGATGAACTGCGTGCAAACTGCAAATACCAACGGGAATACAAAGGCACTCAGTGTTGCCGTGGTCAGGAAAACAGGATGAATTTTGTAACGCTGACTGGCCTGTGCTGCACGCACGAGAACTGCACGAGCCTTGGCTTAATGTCACAGGCTCTTGCTGCCACGCACCTGTAACAGCTGTTTAGAAAATACTACGAATTTTGGCTTAGCTAAGAGATAGGCCACACGCATACACATTTCAATAATAATACAGCAGGTATATATCTCACGATTACAATTATATCAGAAGTTATTCGGTATGCAGTATTGGTAAATTTGCAGCTTCAACCAATACTCACCCCTCGATACGCACTCCCTAACCAGTTGGACCCCCGCTCCCCTATAAGATAAAGTAACATAACCTCCTAACCAGAAGGGGAGGGAGGGGGGAATTCGCTCCCCCTTTACCCATAAGGCAAACTTGCTAATTTCCGACAGGGTAAAATGGTGCTAGAAATTATCCAAACAGTGATATGTAAACTCTGGGAAGGACTGTAGTTACGCACGGTGTATTGGTTGAAACAGCAATAAAACCACAGTATTTAATACAAACACGGTTATAGCTTTGTAAATGAGTTTGTGATGTGACTGGTACTAAGGGTAACTGATGACTTCATAGATGGACAGTAGTCATGGCGGTGTAAATATTTCTGTCACCCACCACCACGCGTGTCTCATTTTGCCGCCATCCCTGCTTGCTTCGGTGTTACTTTCTCTTGCCTGTATCATACCTCCACTGTGCTGCTGGTGGCTGTGGATACCAGTCCTCTCTCAGCGAGGATGTCCTCCATGGATGTACACTCCCAATCACGACACGACTATGCACACCACACTTCCTTTTCTTGTGACCTATTACGCTTCGTACGTATCGCTTAGGTCGAGTAATGTCATCTTCACACTCATTTAATTTTGCCCATCATAAAAAGTCACTTTTATTCTTTATTCACAAGCTGTTGAAACAAATAAATAAAATAAAATACAGTTGATCTAGAGAAAGCTTAAAGAGGTAATAAACAACTTGTGTAGTTATGTGGACTATCTCGGGACATTAATTTTGTATCACCTTTCAAGATCGAGAATTTAGGGGCTGGAAAATCTAACTAGCACTCATTCAGCAGCATCTTAAATAGTCCTACTTATAGGCAGTTTCAACGGATATGAAAACAAAAGTAATAAATAATAATAATCAACTTTAAAAAAAGTGGCTGTAATATCAGCAGAGAGCATGAGGCCCCACCAAGGTTATGAGAGTCGTCTCCACACCTAATGACGCTTGGCACGTATTAACCATTTAGCTTCCAGTGGGCAGGTCAGGTTAGGTTAGATCAGGAGCCACAACTACTACATTACCAACTTGATCCTGCTGTGTGGCAGACAGCAGAATCAGCTTCCAGGACTCATATTTCATTATGAACTTGCTAGACACACAAGTCAATAGTGTGGTATTTTTTATCCCCATTTCCTCATCCTTTCAAAACATTACTTGCTTTAGAATTACAATAAAAAAATGTCCATATTGACATGCATGGTAATTTCCAGCCCTGTTTGAACTTATATGACAATTACACAATGTGGTTTAAGTAACTTTTATTCGTAAACTTCAAATGATATATTAATTTTCATCACTAACAAAATGTACAGAAATCATGTTATTGTACTGACTCTACAAGAAGTCTGTAGCATACCATGTAAGTACCTCTGACATGACATTCTGGTGCTTCACTACTGCACACCAGCACAACATACCTCACAGCAGAGGGCATCCACCATTTGGGCTGCTGGATGCCTTTGCTTCTATAGTCTATGAGGAAGAGCAAGGCTACTAAACGTGCGGCCACCCAATTCTATCTACAACACATGAACACACAAATGCCTCGGATATCTTATGATGCTATTGTAGAGTTCATTAAAAATCATCTCAATGTAAAAAGAAATTAAGAAAAAAATTATTTGCACTACTGACATATGTTAACACTGCTTCCGTAAATATCAAACCAGGAATCATATTAAATGTTCACAGTACGTTGAGATAATTTTCATAATGGAGAAATACACAAGATTACATGAAACTGTTTGAGTCATGAAATACAATCTTCTATGCCTTAAAGCACCAGCAGGCAAGTTTCTTAAATAAAGGCACAATCATGGCTACACCCAAAACTATCATCCTTATGTAATCCTCCATAAAACAAATACTCAAAAGTGCTGGAGGTGACGCTAGCCTCTAGCCTCTGTACATCTAGTCACTGGTCTGAAAGAATCCTGGCTCTTTCCCTTTATACAATTTTAGGTTTCCATAAAAAGAATAACTATAAAGTGAAAGTAAAACAAACATGAATGATGTGACCTTTCATTTCTCCCCACCAAATTTTAATGTTACACACACACACACACACTCTCTCTCTCTCTCTCTCTCTCTCACACACACACACACACACACTATCACATATATAAAAATCAGCACAAAGTAACTAAAGAATTTAAATTAATCACACATTAATCAAGTCAGCTTGATAATATTACTTTCTTTTAATTTAACAGCTATGTATTATATGTACTTGTATGTATATACTGTATAGTATTCTTGGAATCAGCAGACTGCAATATCTGAACTGCTCGCTTGTAGCACTCACTACCTTCCTAAATTAACTTTTTACTTCTTTTTTTGGAATACAAAAGTATTATACAGCTTTCACACCTTTGAGGTTGCCTTAGTGATTGCACATCGACTGACCAAGACATGGGAATCTGGAGGTTATGGGGCACTTCCCACCCCTCTCTGGATTTTCCAGTCTGAGCCTATTTGAAGTGTGTGTATTTTAGTAAATTATAAAACTGCACACACGTGATATTATAGATATCGTATTTTACCAACTTACCAAAAAACCTGCAGTAATCCTGGGATCAAGAACACTTGTTTACTATGCATGCAGACCTAAAATGCATCACAGTGGACCAACAGAGCCTCACAGACTTCCCACTCGTACAAAAAAAAATAACATCCCTCAACAGGTGCCCAGCCAGTTTAGTTTTGATCTACAATGGAAATCTTTATACTAGATTTCTTGAACATTCTTCCACTACATAATATTTTTGGACTTCAAGTGAAAGGTGAATCTGCAAGTCAGCATCTGTTCACTGAAGCATTATGCCATCATGAATCATGGGTTTGCTGCAGCTCTGGAATGGCCAAGAGTCCACAGCACCTCACGACTACATACATGTAGACCGCAATGAGCAACAAAACCCTGTCTAACAGATTCTTCTGGTGAAAACAAAAGGATACATATTAAATATTCTAATGTACTTTTCTCCTCCATCTCTAAGTTTATGCTTGAATTTTAGTGAAAACAATTTCCACCTCAAAATCTGTACTGGATAAATTTTTCATATGCACACATCTCAAGTGTAGCCATCTTAAATTTCATAAAAAATGCACTCCAAAATTCAAAACTTTAAGAAACCATATACTGAAAGAAATACTTGTTTTCCTACTATGTTACAGTATTTTGTGTATCATTCAGTACTATAGGAAAGTCAGTCATTACAAATATTTTACTATTATTATGAAGTGAAGTAAGACATATTTGTCTTATGTGTGCTTTCTATCAGTTTCATTCTTGTGTTTTTTTTTCATTTTTTTTTCATCAGAATTACAACTGCAGAAGTAACAATAATGGTGCAAACAAATCCTGTGGAATATTTTCACAAAGAAAAGTACAACTTGAGAGAGCAACATCGGAAGAAAGAAACATGAGTCATTATGCAGTCATAAGAAACTAGAAGAGTGATGTTTGGCTACCCATATAGTTTCTGGACAGCTGGGCAGGATGGCAATCACAATGCAAACAACAGAACACTCAATGTATCCTGGAAGAGAGGCTCTGAGTTTTATAGGCCCCTCACTCTCTCCTCAGGTTGTCTAGACGGGCTTGAATGTCATCATCTGCAGCATCAGCTACTGCTACAGGGGTCTTGGCAGCATTTGTGGTTGTGCCCAGCGTGCCAGCAGCTGATGGCAGGTCACTCAGGCCTTCTGTCATCTGGAGGCCAAGCTCATCCAGCACCTGAGAGACTATGGCATCACTGTGGAGAGTTACAAGTGATGTCAGTGAAACAAGGCAATTGTTTTTATATTTTCAAATCATATAAGTAAGTGTCCTCCTTTCCCTTACAATTCTTTACAACTAAAAAATCCCATGTAGTAGTCTGAGAGTAATTGATTTTTAAAACTGTTCTAGGCAAACTGTACTGTAAGCTGATAAAAATTATGGATATTACTGACATCACTGGTTTTATTCTGTAATAAAGTTATAATGTTCACACATATGATCCCTCCTTTCCTCCTTCCTAACATCCTGACAGACTCAGACAGACTCACCTCTCTTCCTCATCATCCTCATCACCCATGGCATCATCTATCACATCGTTCATCATTTCCTCCTTCATGTCCATTATCTCGGACTGCTTTTCAAACTCCTGCATGATCTGCTGGATCTGGGGAAGTTTCAGCTGCCTGTGGTGAACAAAATGTATTTTTAAATCAAACATTTATGTCATGTAATTTCCACTTTTCTTACAATATTGAAAAAATCACTTTGTCCTATAATATCATGATGATTGAGGTGGGAGTGGCAGAAGGTGCTGCATTATCAGTACACCACTAACACTGATGCATAGTGCATGAATGCCCTACATAGATTTTAGAATCATTATAATGATAATAATAAAATTTCTACAGATGATAGACATCATATTAATTTTGAATATCAATGGTTGTATTAAAATCTTTGAACAAAAGTCTGCTAAACAGAAGGTAGAAGGTTGTAAAACAAATATATTTACTTTTACTTACTAAAGTTTAAATGTCATCAAGCAAGTATATAACATGAACTGCTGGGAAATAAAGGTATAGATACAATTGGAGATAAAAGCTAGGATAATGGATTATTGTCCACACACACACAGACACACACACACACACATGAGCTATCAACACTCACTTGTTCATGTTCATCATGGCACGTGTGACACCCTTCATTGCCTGGGCCATGGCATTCTGGCTCTTGAGAGTGGTGATCTTGAGGGACACCGCCTGGATCTGAGCCCGCATCATAATGAACTTCTTGGTGTACCGCCGTGTCCGCACCAGGTCCTTGGCCATCACCTTCACAGCATCCTGCGGTACAAACAAACATTTTCACAATTACTATCATGAATTGAAACAGAAAAAAATTCTAGCAATAGGCATTACTAACACCTTTATTACTATTCTTCATTTTATCTTGTTTTCCCATAAAACAGTTTAATAAAATGCTGGCTTCCTGACATAGGTACTTCTGTGTGAAAATACATTTTATTGTTATTGTTAGGCAGCCCTAATCATTATCATTATTACCAATCCATCCAGTCATCTGTGACACAACCAATGTCAGCCTTACCATCTGTCCCATCTTGGCCATTTTCTTGATGTCGGCAATGATCTTCTTCTCCTGCTGCTCCATCTTACTGCGCTCCCGGTCCAGGTCACGCATGGCCTTATTGAGAGCACGCTGGTTCTTCCGCAGCATCTCCTCGGGGGTCATCTTGCGACCAAAGAGCCATTCGAGCGGCATGTTGGAGCTGGTGACAGGACAGCAGGCAGCATGCAATTAGTACACTACTGGCCAGGATCACATTGATATTTGCTACATAACTTGTTTTTAATATTTACAATATATATATATATATATATATATATATATATATATATATATATATATATATATATATATATATATATATATATATATATATATATATATATATATATATATATATATACTCTTTTCCTTTTCACTTACTGATAAATACTAATATTTAGTTGCAGTACACAATGATGTGTGCTTTATGGAAAACATTCCACAAAAACTCTGAGATTGCATGACATAGAGATGACTGAATGAGGTACAAGCTTACTTGTAAACAAATTAATCAGAGTATTCTCTAGTCCTTCAATTACATAGTACATATACAGCAGTGGTTTTATATAAAAGATAAATCATACCACTTAACCATTTAAGCATTCAGTGTTGGTACAATGGATTAAATTATTAGTCTACACATTGAGCAAAAAGAAAGAAAAACAATGTTTTTGTAATTGACATTTCCTACTTTCTACAGCTAATGTTTAAGATTACATCAATTTTATACCTCTTAAAGAAAAACAATGTTTTTGTAATTGACATTTCCTACTTTCTACAGCTAATGTTTAAGATTACATCAACTTTATACTTCTTTCAAGAGGTCATAAAAATATACCCTAAAAAGATGGAATATCTTCAGAAGAATCCTGGCTGAAAAAGAACCTAAAAAAACAGAATGCACACCACACCCTGGCATTGCTACACTAGCTGATACATCAGAAAATTCTGCAGTCTCACAAAACCTGAGTTCACATAAATACTGAACACCGTTGCAAAAAAAACAAAAAAAACATGAAGTGCAAATTTTTGCAATTCTGTGCTGATGGATTCTAGCTAAAGGGGTTCAAACTACTGCAATCACAACAATAGGAGGTTTGAATTATTACAGCAAGATATACATGTACTATTTCTTCTCAGACCCACTATGTCCAGGGATCTCAAATTTACATATATACATGGTCTCATTGTGAAATTTCACATCATGAGTAATATGGAAAGAAAATACCTTTTACTTAAAGGTTATTCTTCAGTTTTGGCAATTTAAGAAAAAAAAATAATTAATGTATTTGAATAAGACTTTACTGTAATAATTCTTTGCTTTGCATCTTTCCCTTCCGAAGCAGGTTTGTCAGTTTCCTCAAGGACATGTTCTTGTCTTGAACAAGTCCTGTCATTACATACATATAAAGCAGCGGTTTCTGCTCTAATGAGAAACTGAGGCATGACCCGCCTGAAGATGAAGGACACAAAGAGCACCTGAGGCTGGGGAGTCTGCCTGCAGCTGTCACATTACCTGGTCATCCTGGCAATCTAGTCAGAGTTAAAAACAAGTATCAGTAAGTTTACTTGTATACATGCACTGCATCCTGAGTCATGAAATATAAACGAAAAAACAGGAAATTAAAAAAATAAGAAAAAAATCAACCATCTTCCTTGTAAGCAAGCCAATTATTCATAAAGGCTAGTGGAAGGATGGCCTGCTGCTATTCAGATGAAAATTTTAGAGCACTGCTTCTATTCCTGATGACCACAAGGCTACTAAAACACTAAGCACTATGATTTAAGTTATAGCTTCTCGTGACTTTTATTTTGTCGCAATCTCTGTCTTGGTTTCTAAATCCTGTCTCTAAATCATAACAGAGAAGTCTATCTGCTGCATTTCCTTCTCTACTTATCTAACACATACTACCATTAGTTATACCTTGTACAACTTTTACTAACAAGAACCACTTATTTGCAAAGTTAATCTCATGTTTAATTCATAACTGCTGTATTTTCTGTAACACAATTGTCTTTTATTCTTTAAGTAGTACTGTTTAATTTCTTTGCAATTTGCACATTCACAATGGTCTCGTGAGCTAGTTATCTGCATCACCTGTCATTAGATATTGAAGAGTTTATATTCTAGCTGAATACTATCAGTTTCCATAAAAATTTATCTTATCTCTGCACTTCATCCCCAAGCAATCCCCCAAACAGATTACTAACCAAGCTTTATGTAATCTTTATGTAATAGTGATAATTCTATAGTAGCTGTGGATGAAATTAGGATGAGCTGGCTCTCTTTCTCCCCCTCCCCTTTTGTGCACAGTTTCAAATTCTTCAATATGTGCACCTGCATGCCTCAACCAGTTGACCATGGGGAAAAACACTTGTCCATGGTGGAGAAGACAAAAATTATCCCACTCCATGAAGAGGGTGTGTCTCTAGCTGAAATAGGGCAATGTCTACACATATCCAAAAACAGTGCATCCACATGGGAAAAGCGTGGTACAGATGGAAACTGGGAATCATATTTGAAGAGGAAATTGAGGTCAGGGAAGAAGTGTATGACGTCCAGACACACAACTTGCTGCAAAGAATTGTGAGGGTGAGGGCTTTCATCACTGTCACGGAAATCAAGACTGAGAACCATGAATTGCTGAAAGACGTATCTATGGTACAATTAAAAAATTACTGAAGGACCACCCTGGACTCCCATCATGTCCTGCAGCACAAAAACCAATGCTGACTGCCCACATGAAGGTTATAAGATTAACATTTGCAAGAAAATATAAAGACTGGACTACTAAGAATTGGAAACCTGTGGTATTCTCCAATGAAAGCTGTTTCCGTGTCATCAGGTCAGTTGGGCAGACAGCATGGCAATCAAAAGACTCCAACAGGTATGATCCAAAGTTCATGGTGGAGCCTGTAAAGCATCCAGTCTATGTCATGGTATGGGGATGTTTTAGTGGTTATGGTGGTCATGGAGGACTGTATTTTCTCCCTAAAAGTACAACCATGAAGAGTGACGATTACATTTAAGTGTAAAGGGAAAACCTGCTGCCACTTCATCTAGATCTTAAGATGAGTCTTCATGCAGGATGGAACCCTTGCCACAGGGCCAGACCATGGATTTCTTTGCTGAAAATGGCATTCAAGTCTTGCATTGGCCTGGCAACTCACCAGACCTCAATCCTATTGAAAATGTATGGGCGTACATGAAGAGGCACCAGCAGATCATCAATACACGCTCTGTTCCCATGCTGAAAGAAGCTATCACATCCATGGAACTTGATAAAGAATATAATATGTTTATAGTCTTGCTCAATTTATGCCACAGAAACTTGATTTTGTACTGAACAACCATGGTAATATGTCTAAATACTGAATAAAGGAGATGAAATGCACATTATTTGATTCCATCTTTTTCTGATCACAACAGAAAAAAAAAAAATCCTAATTTCATCCACAGGCACTACAAATAATCAGAATTCACTGCCCTGAGACAAGGTCCATACTTTTGAAATGTCCTATCAGCCTCACCTCACATCATAACTTGGGTTGGGAAGCAAGACCTCCACACCCCTCCAACAGGTTATGCACTTGAGAACTCCATAAGTAGTTGAGATAGTTGAGATAGAATACCAAAACATTATTTATTTATTTAGTCATTTTTATATTGGGCCACTGGCCAGGGGCAACAAAAAAGGTTGAAAAAATGGCCCACTGAAGGTGTCAGTCCCCAAGGAGTGTAGTGTGAAGGATTATCCAAAATTATTTAAGCATATTTGCTCATATTGAAGAATACAAACCATAACCTTACGCGACAACTACTTGTGGCCAAACCAAACATTCTTCTAAGTTCATCCACATCACTAGGAAGCTCACCTCACGACTGACAATGACCATTAAAGGTTCATTCTCTTATTCAGTGACTGCTCCGCTCCCATGCTCCCCATAATATCCTCTTTGGGGCAACACAGGGCAAGTAAAGTTATAAAGATTACTTAGGGGTCACATAATATAATGCAAAATTAGGCGGAAATTATGAAACTGATGTAGAGAGGTAAATGAGGTGAAAAAATTGGCTAGCTTGTGAGAAATAATGAAGAGTACAAGGCTGTGGGGAATATAATGACAAGTATCGGGCTGAAGAAAAATAAGATGAATCAAAATAATGTTGAGTTAAATAAGCAGAACTATTCTGATTAAAAAAAAAAAACAAGTCTGGTAAAAGAAACCAAGGGGCAGAATAAGATTTGAGGAAAATTATGACCGGATATGATAAGAAAGTTGATACTGTTGAGAAATAATGAACTAAAACAAGGAAGAACAAAACAAGGAAGTTTGAAATAGGCAGGGAAAGTCCCTTAGTAACACCTTTCATTTCCTTTCCATCAGCTTTCGGGCACCGCTAAACACTCCATCTGCTCTTAGGAAACCTTGGCAATGTATTATTACCTGGTGGGACGATATATTACCTGATGTGAGGAAGGGAACGTGGTAAGAAAACAAGACACAATCAACACGTCACCCTCGACCACGGTCCTGTGAGTCACTGTCACATTATTTATTCTGGATGTTGATTTCGGCTCAGATTGTGTTCGGCTCTTATATTAATTCATTAATGCATCTAAAGCTATTTTCTATTTCTGGAGCCATTTTTTTTATCTACTGATATTACATAGAGTTGTTTCTTTTGCTTATAGTTATTTACATTTGTTTATATACGAAATATACATCAATTAATAAAGAAAGGGTTTAGAAAGATAAAAATATAAATTATGTGATAATTACGCTGTATCTCTTTTAAATAAAGAAAATTAGAGTCTAAAACAAGATATGCCGTCAAAGGGTAGCCTCAAACGTAAACAATAACAAGCAGTCACCACTCGAGCGCCACATTTGTATCACCACAATAACAGCAACAACATTAACAAGATAGACACAGCTGGCCCTGCTGTGGTCACCCTAAGAGGACAAGAAAGCCTAATTGGTCTCTAGGTGAGTCTTGTCATTTATTGAAGCTTTATTAAAGAGCATCTCTGGAGAGAGTGCTTTGTTAAATTACTGGGAGAGGCTGTCCGAGCTTAGGCTTTATTCACTGAAGGGGAGACATAAGCGTTACATCATTATCTACGTCTGGAAAATCCAGGAGAGTTTAGTTCCCAACATAAATCTTTCTGCCATCACCCAAGGCGAGGAAGGCTGTGCTATATACGGAGGACGAGAACAGTAACTCGGCAACTGCAAACAACATTTTTTTTTTTTATGTAGGAAGGACACTGGCCAAGGGCAACAAAAATCCAATAAAAAAATATGCCCACTGAAATGCCAGTCCCATAAAAGGGTCAAAGCAGTGGTAAAAAATTGATGAATAAGTGTCTTGAAACCTCCCTCTTGAAGGAATTCAAGTCATAGGAAGGTGGAAATACAGAAGCAGGCAGGGAGTTCCAGAGTTTACCAGAGAAAGGGATGAATGATTGAGAATACTGGTTAACTCTTGCGTTAGAGAGGTGGACAGAATAGGGGTGAGAGAAAGAAGAAAGTCTTGTGCAGCGAGGCCGCGGAAGGAGGGGAGGCATGCAGTTAGCAAGATCAGAAGAGCAGTTAGCATGAAAATAGAGAAAGTAGGAGGGAACAGAAAAGGGGCTACTGTCAGTTGCCTCAGACACCTGAGTTTCAGTGAGGAAAAGAAGATGAGGTTTAGAAGAGGAGAGGTGGTGTTCTACAGATTGAAAATTAGATCTTAGACCGCAAATGTTGCAGAAGTTAATGAAGAAAAAGTTGAGGGGGGTGTCAAGACACTTAGGGTCGTTGACAGAAAGGCAGTCCGACCTGGGGACATTTATGGTCCCCTCCCCAGATGGGGACTCCGAGGCTGGTGTAGGAGTCCCCATGATGATTTTAAAATTTTTAAGTGAAGGGTGTGTGTGTTATTAGGTGCTTGTAGTTTTGTGTGGAGGAAGAGAGTTGTCTTTAGAGGGCAGGCTGTGACTGCCCCCTTGTGTTGTGAGACAAAGGGAAACGTTTAGTGAGGTCACAGCTGGGTTTAATGATAAGTTCACAGCACCCCCTGAACAGTGCTTTAGACCTCACTGGGAGTAATTATCGTTTCAGCAGGTGTCTACTGCCTCCTCCTGGTAGTAGCATAGTAGCATTACTTATAACGGGGCCCGACTGTGTAATTTAATCCCCAAGGATATCAGGGGCCGGTAAACGACATTCCCTTGGTTGGCACACATGGACTTATTGTTGTTCGACCATGTAGGCTTATGGGCGATTCGTAAGCCTTATGATGGGAGAGCCTGCATGCAGGAGGGTCCCTGCACACTCTGATGTATGAGCAGTCTCGCCTCGTGATTGGCGTGAGAAGTTTTGCCTTGTGATTGGCTGCCACCTTCTCATCAGCTAACCTAACTTAACTAACCTAGCCAAAATAATGTTATAATAAATAGGAGACCCTATCTAGTAATTTGGTACAAGTTAGTTAGATTAGGTTAGCTGATGAGAAGGTGGCGGCCAGTTACAAGGCAAGACTGCTTACACATGCGCAGAGTGTGCAGGAACTTGATATCTTTTTACCATTCCTGTTTATTTTTTGTGTTACCAATATTTCAGTATGTCCATAAAGGTGTGTTAGAATGCACCTAAGTGTGGGTAGTCTTTTGTGTTATTCTTACCGCACTGCATCACTCACCAAGAAAGACAGGCTCACTGTTCTCATTCCACTTCCATGACAGACATCCTGTGTGGCTGTACTGACCTTACCTTTGACGTCCTCAAGCATGCCAGCACTTCCCACTAGAGGATCTCATCAGTTCACCATAGTCTGGTAGAACCCTCTGCCTCAGCCACCCTCAGGGCATAGAAGCTGCAACAGCACAGCTCACAGCCCCATCAACAAGACCATGATGGAAGACAGTTTTGGGATGGAGGAGGAATCAGATGATGAGTGGTTCTACAGTTCCATTAGCAGGTGAAGAGCAAATGAAGTAGGAAGTGTTCCATCATCTGGTTGACTAATTATATAAGAACATAAGAAATAAGGGAAGCAGCAAGAAGCGACCAGGCTTACACGTGGCAGTCCCTGTATGAAATATACCTACCTATATATATATATATATATATATATATATATATATATATATATATATATATATATATATATATATATATATATATATATATATATATATATATATATATACACACACATACACACGAGTCCCTTACATTGTCTGATAAATTTATAGTTTATGACAATATGCCCATTATTACTTTTTCTCTTTGCCTATAGACTATAAGCATGGCCTAATTTTCCTGACACTTTCCTTGTGGTATTATCAATGTAAACCTATTACAGGTTTAGGATTTATCCTCCAAGGTCCCATTCTGGCATTGTTAAGATTGCCTAACATAATTCTTTATGGTGATGCTCCCTCAGTGAGAATTTTAACCTTGTCTAACGTAATTAACAACATAGATAGTTAAGATACTTATTCCTTACTGCATACAAACCATTCCAGTATACCAACACTTTATTGGAAACAGCTGGGAGGAGCACAAAGCACTTTTGGCCAAGTTGTAATATGCATAACTAAACACCTTTTTCATAGTACAACTTTTGAACCTCTGTGAATGCCAAAGACTATCACTATTGCTGAAGATACAATGTGTACTGTACTAGATTATACTAGATCAGGGTAAACTAGTAGAGTGAGAATGATGTGTGTGTGTTTGTGTGTGTCTGGTGCTTTCTCTGGGCCATCCCATATTGGATTGCTGGTCTGGTATGTAGATAGATAGTTTTGACATTCACGTTACTTATCTTCTTGCAGATACGATGACTTGCTGATGTATGATGTGCATGGAGATATTTCCTGCTCAACATTTTATGATAGCACCAAGATTCTTCTGGGTGTATCTAGGGGTAAGATTTTTCTCCTTTAGTTTTCATTAAGGACACTGCATATTGATTTGCTAAAAACTGCAGATCACAAGAAGATATGCTACCCCAGCTACACTCAGGGTGGCAGATCTTCACATAGTAGTGGTAGTAACAGTAGTACAGTAAAATCCCTCTTATCCGGCATCAACGGGACCGCCGACATGCTGGATACCAGAAGTTGCCGGATACTTGAATAGAAGTGAAATTATGTCCACAATCACCACCCTACACTCACACATCTTACCATAACAAAGATCAGCTGATCGCCGTGCCGCGCATCGCGACCCGCGCTGCCACAGCACGCTTCCTCTTTTCTACAACTTTAGGCATGATGAAGGCGTCAGGCGATAAACAGTGCACACGCGGGACTGAGTCACTGAGTAAACACAGTGCAGTGGGCCGCGGGTGGCGCGAAGCAGTGCGCTCTGGTGGCGAGGGGACAAAGTATGCCTTGCGCGGGAATTTTAATTGATTTTATGAGTACACATTGATTTTTTATTGATTTTAAGGCTCGGGGAAAAATGTGGCGGATACTTGAAGCTGCCGGATACTCGAATGCCGGATGAGAGGGATTTTACTGTAGTAGTGGTAGTAGTAGTAGTAGTAGTAGTAGATTCAGAGTACCAGTAGAAATGTAAATATACTTAACAGTCAAACACATAACTTGCACCAATATAATATTTACTAAAAACAATAATACACAACAATCGCAGAAAAAAAAAATGAAAACTCACATCATGCACCTCACCTTCCCAGTGGAGTAGTTAAGACATCTGATGCAGTGTTGGTGTGGCACTGACACATAACTCACCATGTTGAGGACTCAGTACCCTAAATATTTTTGTCTTTTTAAGAATTAAGTAAATACAGCCTTTGAGAACTCACTATCCTTGTTACTCTAACCTTTCCAAGAACTTGCTATTGTAGCCACTTTAGGACTACTCTCACCATTTCAAGAAGTCAGTAATGCAACTTTCTGAGGACTTGGTAGCTATATGTATTCAAGTACCTAACTCTGCAGGTTCACTGCATGAACTGCTGCTGCTGGGTGTTCCAGACAAGCTTTTGGCTGGTAGGAATGCAGGCCTTGTCAAGAGCAGAGACTTTAACCAAGTGGCTGCAGCTTACACTGCTGGCTCAGTAAAGAAGGTGAGTGGAGGAACAGATATAACTAATCTGTTAATAAATATGACATTCACATAAGATGGCAGTATAATATGAGTACTTTAGTGTATTTTTTATGTATCAGTTGGCCATGATATTTTCCCTCAAACATTTTTTTTTTTTAGGCTTACAGAGTCCCATAGACATATTGTAGCATCTAGTAGGCTTACTGTATAGTTACAGAGGTGTTGATGGATTTTTTCCTCAGCTTGTCAGAGTTGGGAGCCGTGTGGTGGTGGCAGAGGAGAGAGGCATCTACTTATACTCTGTCCCTGATCCTAATAATGCCTCAGGTAATTGTGGCAAGTTTGGGTTTTGTTTGTTGTTTATATATATATATATATATATATATATATATATATATATATATATATATATATATATATATATATATATATATGATGACACAATGATAAATTTCACATTTGCTTGATAGTTTACAGGAACAGATTTTTTTTATCTATATCTCCAAAAGAGGGATGCCCTTTCCAAGACACATAGACAGGGTGAAGGTTTACTGTACACGAGTGAGAAGTAATGCACATGAGTGGGAGTGCTAGTTAGTAGATAGTTGAACAGATAAGGAAGTGTTTTGGATAGGAAGAGGTGGAGACACTTCTGCCGAGGCTATTCCCTTAATTTAGATAGTGTACTAAGTGAATACCATTTCAATTTACTCAGTCACTTTCTCTTTCAGATGTGATAAGTTTATTGAGCACTCTAAAGAAGGATGTGGATGGAAAGACAGTGTTGGCAGTGTCTGGGGACCATGTGTATGCTGGGGACTCACTCTCTAATCTCACCCTCTTGGACTTAAGTTCAGAAGAGACACACGTGCCAGTCACATTGTCCAGTGCTACTAAGAGGAATGGAGATATCAGTGAAATAGTGTGTGTAGATGACAAAGTTTTTATTTGTTTGAAGAATGAAGGATGTTTACTGATCTGTGATCATAAAACAAATTCAGTCCTTCAAGAAGTGCAGGTTGAGGCACCCAGTGGTATGTGGACAATGGATGCCAGTAAGGATGGCAACTTTGTAGCTCTTGCTAGCTCATGTGGCAGAGTGAGTGTGCGTGATACACGATACATTCACCAGGAAATGTACTCGCACAACTTGGAGGATGTACTTGACAGGACTCGCAAAGTTACAGTGCACTTTAGTCCTTCCGATCCATTATTGTCTGTGTCTGGTTTAAACAACATTGTTGAGATACTGAACTACAAGTGTGGGGAGGGTGAGAGCAAGATTTTCAGTCATGATGGGCACAGAGGAAAAAACGTTCATACTGTAGTGACTCACATGTGGCACCCAGTGCAGAAAAACCTACTTTTTTCTGCTGATGATACTGGAAAAATTAATGCATGGAGATTTAAGCAGTCTGTAAATTTATGAAGGTTTCTTAATTTTTTCTTTTACAAAGAAGTGCCTCTGTTATCCCTGGCTTAAGATTTAGTGTAAACTTTTCCATAATTTTTTTTTTATGCTGTGACAGTAGTGAAAATGCAAAACTAACCCTTACTCATCTTGATCTTAAACCAGAAAATTGTGCATTGTTTTTTGGCATATTTTCACTAACAAATTGTTCTGAAAATCACAGGTTCCCATGACTAATTTCAGCCAGTGGTGTGGCAACTCTCACTTGCATATTTCATTCATTACAAGCATGACCAGTGTACAACTAGAAAACAGAAAACGCAGTATAAGAATAAATAAGACCTGCTTAGTGTGGTGAATGCTGTGTGGTTGGTGCCATCTTACAGCATACTGCCACACTGGCTGAGGATGGAATCTTAATGTGGAGTTGGCACACCATTTCACAAACTGAATGTAATATGAGCATTTACAACAATGAATTAATTAATTTTGTCAGTGATATGCCAAAACTAAAATTTATCCACTTCAGGATTTGGTTTGATGGGTTTGATTCTCCATGAATGTCACTTCATAAACTGTGCTTTAAAAAGAAAATTCCTTGTACAATATCTCAGGGAACCACTAGTTTTACACTCCATTGCAGCTTGTGTTTGATTACTGTTTCTTTTTTTTATGTAACTTAAAAGCCATACAACATTCCATTACATGTTTATTACATATATACCAGATACCAGATGTCATACAAAAATCCACTCCATTTTTTTTTTCAATATCAGTATTTAAGAAGACAGCTTATGGTACTTTTGAGGTGATTCTTGTTGTTGTTTTTTCAATATCAGTATTTAAGAAAACAGCTTATGGTACTTGGGAGGTGATTGTGTCAGCACCTCAAAAGTCTAATGAGGAATGTGACAAGGAAAAATGATTACCCCTCCCTCCCCTGCTTCAGAGAAGTGTCTTGAGATGTTGCATGCAAGGCACACTTATACTGGATGTTAAATTTCATCTCATAAAGTTAGTTTAAAAGTCTTTCTTTGACAATTCACCTGTTATTGCATTTTTTTTTTATTTATTTTTTTTTATTTGGATGAACTGTCCTTGTCTCAGTCCACAATTTCATGTTTATTTTCTGGCTCAGCTTGCTTCTCAGCTTCCTCTTCATCAGACTCAAAGGTGTTGTCTGGGATGTCATACAATCTGATCATTGCCTGCAAAAAAAAGGACACTTTGTCAGCATTCAGAAGAAACCAGGATGGAAGGTCTTACACTTGTACACCCTAGTGTTATATTCTGTGACTTTACATCTCACACAAAGGACTCTTCATATTTGTCCTTGAGAAGGGATTAATGGTGAATTGTAATCATTATGTGAGGGTAAAACAAGGAAAACAGTATTAACAAAGAGGAGATGGAGACTGAAAGCAATGGAGAAGAGGTGTCTAATGATCATTTGCCTTCAATGTGGCCAGATGTCAGCTAAGGGAAAATCTGTAGCTGGTCAAGACCACACCTCCATTCATAGCTATTGCACATCCATCCTCACCACCACACAGCTGTTGTAGTATCTTCAATAACTCCATCTTCATTCATCCCAGTTACAAACATTCCTCCGTATGCCACAACAACCTTCTTGCAACTAAACACTTCATTGTTCTGATTTGTGACACTCTCCATTACACTTGTAGTCCATGCTTCAGGTCCATACAATGCAGCAATTTCTTTTCAAAGAGTAGTTTACCTTATTGGGATCCTTCATGATGAGGTACTTTCCATCAGGCAGCTTCATGCAGATATCAATGATGCAGCGCAGGATGCCCCAGGCATTGTCCATACTCAGGTTGATCTGATTAGCAAACTCCATTGGCCTAAACTGCTGTGTACCCAGGATCATGTGTTTGGTGGAGTCCCGCACATTGACGCGAGACACATACCTGTCAGGTAATGGACATACTTAAGTGGAGGCCCACCAAGTAGAATGAGCGCATGATAAAGGAAAGTGCATTAGCGCTATTGGTATTGGGTTTGGAAAAACCCCCATACAAATGAAAGGGATTGAAGCCTTTCTGCAAGCAAATAATAACTTCATAGACAATACTTGAGTTTATTAATGAAAACTATGGTAAAAATTCAGTCTGTCTGTATATACCAGGCTGACATCCTTAGAAACAGAAACATCCATCCCATTTCTTGTATCTGATCCAATCAATCAGGTGACTGGAACATTTATCCCTATCATGCACAACTATTTTTCATTGATCCACAGATATGCCTCCTGCATATAATCCAGTCATCTTCATCAACTGTTCTTCCATCCTCTCTACACATTCAAATATATACTTAAAGATAAGATCTTGGCTACTCACCCAAACTTGATCTGGTCTGAACCAGCCAGTATGGCCTGAACTGTCCACTTGGCTAGCTTACAGGCATTGTTCTTCAGCTCATTGGCCAACACAGCACCACGCTGAGTGTCAAGCTTCTGCCTCCAGTCGACACCTCCAGAAAACTTGGAATCCCACTCGTTCAAGGCCTGGAAACCAAATTTTTACATACTAGTATTAATTTCAAATATAATCCAAAGCTTCAAAATTTTCTTCGAGAATACACAGCTGAAGGTATCACAGCATTATGGAGTTTACATCTCACTTTCAGATTCATGCTAGATTAATTTATTTTTGCATTAACCCACAACTATTAAATTTCTACAACCCTGTACAACAGTACAAGGTAACCTAGTAGTCACTACCAGTATACCTTGATATTGATGAACTGTATTTCATTGTTGGGTGCCGACTGCACCGAATCGTGTTCTGTACGAGCCACCAAGTTGATGTCATTGCCGAGGCACCACTTCCGGTACCTGTATCCCACTGGCGCCACCTCGTCTTCTTCATCCTCATCCAAGAAGGGGTTGTCATGCTCAAACTTGTAACGATTTCCATCCTGAGGCACGTGTGAAAATTTATGATGCAGATTCTTCAAACTGCACTTTAAATCCTAGCTCATTGAATTCAATGTTTTATAGATTATGTTGGGTGGGACATTCATGTATTTATTTTCATCAGTGAATGGAAAGTTGAACTGTTTGAGAATAGATGATGAAGTGAAGGGATGTATTGTGGTGTAATAAAGCTATTTGAGGAGAGTATTCAGTGCTCTTATGCCCTCCATCCTCTATCCTTTTGGAAGAGGAATTAGAGATAATAATCACTAGCACTGAGTATAATTTCTTATGTCCAAACTGATCAGGTGAACTCTTGGGGATAATTTCTCAACAGAAGCCAAGGCAACTCACATTACGAAGGACCTGCTGAGAGAAGTTGTGGTTGATAAAGGTGGCCTCAAGTGAGAGATTCCTGGGAGAGTTTAGGGAGTTGCCTTCCTCCTGAGGTGGTTCACTGGAGGTTTCACTCACTGTCAGCAAGTCTGTGGAGGACAAAAAGCCATATAAAATTTCAGGAGCTAATTGCTTAGATTTAGTCATGTAGTATGAAGCCTGTTTCAGAGTACTTCTCCTGCTCTTACATCCTTTTCTCTTCTTAAACTTATGAATCATCATCCAGTCTGTTTATTTCATATGTACTGATCTGATAACTTATTTCTACTGGCCTGTTTTTGAACTTTTGACCTGTTCCATGTCTGCATTTCACCTTCCAAGTTCAATGACTATTAATTTACTTCTTGGTGTCTTTATACCTCCATGCTCTGTGTCTTTTCATCTTATGTTCCGGTTTTAATGATTGTACCACCTTCATTCTTCGTACGGCTCTCTCATCCGTCCATAAATACCAAGATATTCTGATGTAATTATTTTTTTCTATTAATTATCCATTCAACCTTATCATACACAACTTTTATTGCTTATTTGTTACTCTGTATGGCCTTGCAATATTTATTAGTTAAGTGCTGTCTATCCTTTTACACACATTGACATTCACTTATCTTCTCTTATGAATATTACTGAGCTCATTTAATCTTTGCAAATGTTTCTTTTTTTCCCAATCAGTAAAATATTTACAAAAAGAACACTTAAACATCTATTTCATCATTCATGTTCATCTATACAAATACAATTATCAAGCTTAGATTTTGTTTAATTTACCTAATTGTTTGACCTTGGTGCTATTTCTTAGTTAATCCCTTTGCTGGAGTGTTAGCCTGTTAGACAGACTTAATTGTGATGACTAAGTGAAGCGAATGGGGAACTAATTATACAAGCTCTGTCACTTGCCTTTTAGGCAATACATTGTACACATAATGGGCTAACTCAGCAAAACAAGGTCTACTGAGAAGACAGCCACTTTGAATATGATCTGCCTCTTTGTAATGACAGAACTGTCCATGTGTGACAGGCCTGTGGTAAGGAAGAGGCAATGATGGATTAAGGGTATGTTCACCTTAACAGGCATCAAAAGAACAATAAAACAAAGACCCATATCTAAGTACTTAATCTGACTTGCCTCAAACACAAGTCAAGTCAGTATAACAAGAGTTGATACAATCTGGAAGTAATGCAGTACAACTTTCATCATCAGCATCATGTACAACAGCACTCACCAAACTCAGAGTCATCTCGTTTGTCAAAGAACAGCTTGCCGGCAATCTTCTGCACCACCACATCCCAGGAGTTGCTGGAGCGTGAGCAGCACATGATGGTGGACAGGATGGCATCAGTAGCATACACATTACTGTCCTCAGTCTTAGTGAGCTGTAAGAAAATCAAATGATATATGTAAGATGTCAATCACATCCTTCATCATCAGATGTACCACAGAAGGCATATTTCAGGAATACCATCCACAAGGCGCCATGTATATATATTCGCCTCACCAACAGTCCTGGATCTTTGCATTTTTCTGTCAAGCATCCTGCAAGTGTTCAGCCTTACCTGCCTGATAACAGGGTCATCAGTGGTGGTGACCTTGTGGAAGATGCGGTTGATGCGGGTCAGCTTCTTCTCATTCTTGACAGTGACACGGTCATAGGCTTTGTCGTAGTACTCCAGAGAGCCACAGAGGTACCTTAATAAGGATTTGTGTGTCAATAGGGAACTAAAAGGAGTGCAAATTTTACAAAGCACTTTCTACATCTCCACAGTGAGTGTATCGTGTTCAACTGAGTTACATTACATATTAGATGAAATAAAATCATGACCACTTTAATATTTCAACTGACCTATATTCTCATTTACCTTACATAATCTGACACACTCCTTCAAAATTCTCAACCTCTCAACCCAACATATTCCCATGATGCTCAAATTCACACAACCACAAATTCATTTAATTGTATTTCCACCTTGCACACATTCCCTCTCCTTCACTGCAACCTGTAATTATGATCTGCCTTAGTCGTGGCTCTCCCTTTATCCACAGGCACCACATGACCTCTGTTAAGATGTCTGAATACCAATAAATCCTTCACCTAACCTAACACTTTGTATACTCACAAGTCCTTCGGGTCATCAACATTGGGAAGAGACAGCTTAGAGAGACGAGGAAAGTCCATCTCCTCAATCACTTTCCACTCTGGCCGCACTGTCACCGAGGCATCACGGTTCTTGATAGGAGGATGACCACCACGATTCCAGCGGTTGCGTTGATATTGCTGCTTCTGCCAATTCTTATTGTTCTGGAATCCAAAGCTGCGAAACCTGGTTAGAAAGTGGGATTCAAGCGTGCATGAGTTTGAGAAATATAGACATAGTACTTCCACAAAAAGAGAAGGGTCTTTTCATCCTCTTGTACTGTGGGTTCTTTTGTTTTCCATACAGTTGGTCTTCTCCCAAATAGATGGGAGTAATACATAAAAATCAGAATATTCAAACATTAAAAATAATTTTGTCATTTCCCTCAGACATCTTCCTCTTCATGCTCTTCACTTACTCTCATACTCTTTCTACCTTCACCCCTTCTAACAATGTAAATAATGTCAGGTGTATGCCTCTTTTTCTCCCAAACTGATCTGCTGATTCACCTCATCCCCACCAGTCAATGCCTTTTCTTTGCCTTCCATTGACAAGCTTTTTTTACACCACATACTCCCTCTGTGCATCTAATAACTCCATCCTATTCCCCATTCCTTTCCCACTTCTCCCTTTGCATGGTCTCCTGCCTTATATCAAGACACTTACTCTCTCTTGTTACCCTTCCCAAGGACCTGCATCTGCTGGCCCTTCTGGTTGCGCTGATTCTTCAAGTTACGCTGGTTACGCATGTAGCGGCCACGCTGGTACAGAGGCTTCGGCACGTTGGTCTTGTACACATGCTGGAAGGTGGACTCGTCTTCTTCGTGGTAGTAAGCATACTGCTGCATGCTGCCGAATGTGGACTGGTATTTGACTGTGGGTGGAAGACACAACACAAATTGGTATAGCTTGCTTAACCTCATCAGAAAATCTATTGCACTATAATTTTGTTATTTTTTAAACTAATCCCAGTAAAGTTTATCACCACATCCATCATAATGCTGACAAATGAATTTCATATATTTATTTCCAATAGCCAACAAACTTTGGGATCTGAGGAATGCATGACTTGTGGGTTAGGGAAGCACAGTGTTGAATTCTATCTTACGTAATTTTCTTAAAAGTTAATGACTACAATAATTAGTAAGTTTGTTAACATGACAAAACAATATCTGAATCTATAAAAAAACTATCATGCCTCAACCAACGCCCCATGTACTTACTGGCATACCGACGGTCCTGGTAGGTTGCTCCTGTCCAATCTGACACCTGAAGAATAACACCATGATGGCTACATTCACCAAAAGCAACTCTGGTTTAACATTCACTTAATGACAGCCTTTAGTGAATGGACATATTGATTCAGTAGTAGTAATAATAATGTAATCTATATAGCACTCACATCATCCCCGAAGTAATCTTACAAGTGGTAGTCAGCATCAAAAATAGACACAACAATAGCCACTCAAAGCAGGTAAATAAATATAAAGTTAAACTACTAACAGTGAAAATTTGTCTCTGAAAGCAATTTTAGATTAAAACTCCTTTACTTTCTCTTTGCTTCGCCCATCAACCATCAGCCCAGTGTCAGCACCACGGCTCCACGGGCCTCGTCATCCAGCTGGCGGCACTGGCGGGCCTGGCTGCGGCGCCCCACCGAGTGGCCATCTGGTGCCTGGCCCGTGTGGCCCACATGACTGCCACCCCTGGCCTCCATGTGGCCCTGCCCCCACCCACTCACAGTGCCCCAGACATTCCCTCCATCCCACACATCACGGTAACACTGATAGGGGGACAGTATGGTGGGGAATAATGCAATAATGAGCCCTCTTGGCAGCCTGATGGGGCGGCGCGGGCCTGGCCTCACCTTGCCCAGCCTATCCCCCTTGGAGAACGGCTGGTACGGCATATCCTTGAACTGATCCGGTACATCACAAGGGCCCCAGCCTGTCGGGTTATCCTGGATCTGGGGAGCCAGGAATTTGGCCGCCATGGTGCGGGATGGGCGGCGAGAACAGTTGTCTCGCACCACGCCGGGAGAAGGAACACCGACAGCACCACCACCGCCAGTCAGGGATGGCACATATAATGTTAAGATACTTTCTCCGACAAGGAATGTTAATAATTGCAATAAAATATATGCAAAATACTTTTTTTAAATAATGTTTCTCATAGCTTTATTAAAACTGAAAATAAAGGGTTTATTGGATGAAAAATTGTCATTTGACTTTCATTGCAATGTGAGTGACCCGTAGAAAATTGTACGAATTACTTCAGTATGTGCCAGATACCCCTGTACTCTAACTCTATATGTAATCCATATAAAATGAAGAGCCGTAATATTTTATTATATTCTATAAACTTACTCAAAACAGTCTTTCGTTTCTAAATGAAAACATTTGCCGTCCGTAATGCGCAATTATTTTTTACACTATTTTCTCTAGTGAATTGAATTACATTACTTGTTGTCGTATTTATCAACCAAAAAAATAAAATAAATAAATAAATAAATAAAGAGATCGGGGGCTGACCGTCCTCCTCGAGACTCGTGGCATTCATAATTAGATATTTATTAGGTAATATTTTAATCTGATTCTACCTACATGGTACTGCATTGTACTGCATTAGCAAGCTACATCAGTTTTCATTCTTTATTGTCTTTGTAAATTTCGTTTGAAATATCATATGATTTTAACTGCTGTTCATAAGCCTACTGGCATATTTGTTAAAGTGTGAAAAATAAACTAAATAAACTAGGAAACAGAACACAGACAACCTAAAAAAAGTGAAACTGGTGCAGCTGTCCCAGCATTATCGTTCACAGTGATGATATGCTGGGAAAGGGAATATGTCACTCAGCTGTGAGGGAGAGGAAGTAACAGGCTAGGAGCGTGGAGGGAAGGGACTAAAATCCTTGCTTGAGGAAAGAAGGTATCAAGAAAGGAGAGTGGCAGAGGTCGGAGAGTGAAGAAGACAGAATAAAAGGACCAAGCACTAGTACACACATAACGTGGAAAATACACACACACACACACACACACACACACACACACAGAGAGAGAGAGAGAGCAGTGGACTCGAAACATCCTGTACAGAAGTCTGACTCATCTTACAAGATCTGACTCACGCAATCCTCGCCTCACCAAAAAAAAAAAAAAAAGGTAAGTTCATGAGTTTCTTAATTTACTATATTTCAAAGCCTTTTTTATTAATCACTTGATTCGTATGAGTGGAAAGAGCGATTAGAATTTAGTAGGAATTAAAAATAGTGAAGATGTAATTGCTTATATCTTGAATAATTTTCCTACTTGATTTCTCTCTCTCTCTCTCTCTCTCTCTCTCTCTCTCTCTCTCTCTCTCTCTCTCTCTCTCTCTCTCTCTCTCTCTCTCTCAGTGAAATAGAGATTACAGAACAGTGTGAATAGTTTAGTCATAAATCCACAGCTGATAAGATACTGTAAAGGAAGTGAATGTGATATATACCACTTTGGCTGATGTGCGGAGGTCCTTCAGAAATAGAAAATGCGAGTTCGTCATCATTAGGTAAGCGATGATAAACAGAGGAAAAAAAATAATAAATAAAAAAAAATGGACGAAGAAGAGAGAAGGAATGACTGCTGGATTATGTTAGGTGCCGAAGGTCAGGAGAGATGATTGAAATACGTAGACAGTGACATACGCAGAAGACACTGGTTCATATTCTCTCTGTCCTCTCACCACGGCTATTCTCAGGGGCCTGTGAAGATTAGACGGGTTCTCAAGAGTGTTTACCCTGTTGATAATGTGGAAATCTTATTAATCTGTCATTAGAACGATAAAAAAATAAATAAAAACCTGTGTAACTTCATCTAGAGCCTTTTGAAAATAGTAGAAGTACAGCGTGTGTTTCAGAATAGGACCCAGGGAAGGAAGGACGTATTACAAGTGCAGGAATAAAAATGAGAAGAAAAGCAAGTTAAAAAGAAGTTAAGAGGACATAAAGAAAAGAAAAATAAAAGAAGGGCAAACAAGAGCAAAATACATAGTGTTAAGTAAATAGGTACCATTGAGACACGGAAGAAAAGCCGAAAGATAATTGAAGTTATGTAATAATGTGATAATTTCGGTTCACTAATAGAGCAGGTTACACAGTACATTACATAAAAGTACAACAAACTCTTGACCGTGTGGATAAAATTAGGGGCAATTAAAGACAAGTGGCAATGATATAGTGAACATCTGAGAAAAAAAAAATTAAAACACTCGAGTAAAAAAACAAATGTATGATAGGCATGTTATTTGAGTTTTTTATGAGATACTGATGTTAAAGTATGAGAGAGAGAGAGAGAGAGAGAGAGAGAGAGAGAGAGAGAGAGAGAGAGAGAGAGAGAGAGAGAGATTGTAAGAAAGAAAAATCAAGTGTGTGTGTGTGTGTGTGTGTGTGTGTGTGTGTGGGGCCCGCTCACTTCCCTCGCCTGACATAAACACCTCAAGATAACCTGAGTCCTTATCAAGTGTGTTTTGAATCAGCCAGTTCGCGTCCTGTCCTTGGTGTTTATAATGCCTCCTCTTCCATTCTTCATCCATCTTCCTAGGTCTTATTTCTTGTAATATTCCCATCTTATCCCTCCCCCTCCTCCTCCTTATCCTCCTCCTCCTCCTCCTTTTCTGTCTTTTTCTTTTCTCATCTACTTTCGCTTCTTCCTCTCTTTCCTCTTTCCTTTTTTTTTCCTTTTTTTCTTCCTAAAGTAATAAGAAAAAAAAAACATTTACCTAACTTCAGCAAATACCATAACAAGATAAACATTATAAGATAAATCTCAGAAACGACTCATGATGTTACTGCATACCTACTCAGTGTTCTTGGTCGCTGACTGACGAACTAGAGAGACGGAGGAGATTGTAGAGGGAGGGCGTGAGTGGGCAGGGAGATAACATGATAGCGTGCGTCAGGGGAGGGGTTGAAGACTGACAGTAATGCCTGAAACTCCCTCGGGTCCTGCAATACACTGCCGGGGAGGGTGAGTGGCGAGTTGTCTTGATGGTAGCTAGAGTGATTGAGTGAAGTGTCCGCCTCTACTGAAGGAAAAAGGACGAGGTGAAGTCCACATTAAATATACTCGGCACCTGAACATTCAAATAAGAAAATACGAAACTACGAATTTGGTGACCCTCGCATCAACTTACGCCGACGACTGCCACCCTGGCCTAAATAGAAGCAACAGGTAGATATACATAATTCGTAAAATGTGGTCTTTAAAATATACATACACATGATGATGCCTCTTTATACGTAAGCACATATATACTCGTAATTATACACTATACATATATTATAACCTTACGTTTCGCTTCAGGTGATAAGTAACATCCACGGTGCTTTCATCTTGTTACCCCTGAAGGTCCAATGTGACCCTAACAGACATATCTTGCAGCACACACCTCTCCCTCCTATCGCCTCTGATAACACAGTCATTGTGAATAATGTTAAACAAAGGGCACGCCGGAACAATATACTTTGTCCATGAGTCGTCTCGTCACAGATATGGGAAGCATGAGTGGAGACAGCACGAGTGAGGAGAGCGTCGGGGTGATGGTGGGCGGTGCAGCGCTGCAGGAGGAGGGAGGGCGTGGCGGCAGTCCACTAGAAAGGTCCACGCCCCATCCCCCAGCCAACACCACCTACCGCGTGTACAAGCAGCGATGGTTGGTGCTCCTCACGGTGGTAGTGCTCAACATCTCCAACGCTGGGGTGAGTACTGAGTGTTCTGAGAGACGCGGTGCCTCCCTCTCTCCTGCTTTTTTGTTTGTTTGAGTTGATCATGATGCTGTTCTTTCGTTTCTTTCGTCAAGTTCTAAGAGTCCGATCTTCCTCTTCCTTCTCCTCTTCTTCCTATCTCTCTCCTTCTTTTCCTTTACTGAAACAAACAACAACAACTAACATTTACATAATGTCAGGGACACACACACACACACACACACACACACACACACACACATTACCATGAGTGACCATCAATGATCCTTACCTATGGCATTACAAACTTATGTCAAACTGATGCTTTAACAAAGAAATGCAGACTCTGTGCTACGCAATGTTTCATTAATATCCTGCACCCTGTGGCTGTTTATGATAATTCCAGTATTAAACAAAGGCGCTTCATGAAATATATTTATATTTATCTGTCATTATTATTATTATTATTATTGTTATTATTATTATTATTATTATTATTATTATTATTATTAATATTATTAGTTTTCCTTATCTTTCCTGACCATGTTGACCTTCCCCGCAGCTGTGGATTAACATCGCGCCGGTGGCGTACAAGGCAGCGGCGTTCTTTGATGTAAACATCACGGACGTCAACTGGTTCAGTCTGGTGTTCCTGTTTGTGTCCATTCCTTTCTGTTTCATCTCCACGCTCAGCGTTAACCAGCTGGGCCTCAAGCCTGCCGTAAGCTTCACCCCTGCACAGCTTACTGCTGCTTGGGGACGTTTAGTTGCTCATCAACATGAAACATACACGTGTTTTCGTCTTTGTTTAGGTAGCCATTGACTTGTTTCCCTGTGAATGCTAAACATACAGAGCTTATTCATTTCATCACCAAGCGATAATAATCCTGAGCAATTGATTTCATAGTGTCTTTACTTATTTATCTTTTTGCCAGCCACACAAGTGTATCAGTGTTCGTGAAACTTGACGAATTACACGAAATTCAGATTCTTTCTTCCCTTGGTATCCACAGATTCATATTGGATCGATCCTGAACTGTGTGGGTGCCTTGACGCGCGCCGTGGCCACGGCAGGCTTTCTTCCTACAGAGGTCGTGTTTCCCTTGTGTTTGACAGGCCAGGTAGGTACGGGGAGGAAACTAAAAGGATGTATTAGAACTAAGAGCTTGGATGCATGCACGTGAATGGTGGAAAACTTCAAGGCAGTACTTACCTCAAAGGTAATCTACCGTTATGTTGATGGTAGTTAAGCTAAACATATTAGCAATGATATTAGGCAAACCTAATAGAAAAAGAAAAAGAAAAATAAGTTAAATGAAAAAAAATCATGAAGAGGTTGTGATTCCTAAAAGTGTGAAGTGTGGCAGTGTGGCGTCGCATTTCTCCTTCATGTTTCACAGTAAGGTTGCCTCATTGCCGCGTGTTTTTGCAGGTGATCGCTGCCATGGCCCAGTCTTTCCTGCTGTTCATCCCGACGAAAGTATCCCAACTATGGTTCCCCGAGACGTCCCGGGCTATCTCCACCACCATCCTGTCCATGTGTGAGTCGCCGCTGCCGGAGGATCCTCACTTTTCACTGCTTATCACGGCTGACAATAGCGTGGGATTTTATATAAGGGGATAATACAGTAACTTTCTCTCCCTGTCCCTCTTACTATCGCTCATGTATTCTGGAATAAATTTACATTGTATCAGCTTCAGTAAGGTTTTCTTGAAATATTAATTAATTCAACTCAATCAGTGGCGTGCAAAGCAGGAGTGTGAGGGCACAGCAGCTTTAGACTGGCAGGAGTGTGGTCAGCCTGGTGGTGACGAGGCCTTCTAGTGTTGTACCATCGTGCCATCACAGGCCTCTGTCGTACTCTTGCCCCAGGATGTCAGCAAGATTATTCTCTCCCCACAGCCAATCCTCTCGGCATCCTGGTGACGCAGGTAGTGTCGCCGCTTATAGTGACGGAGAAGGAGAACATTCCGACGCTCAACTACGTGTTTGGCGGTATAGCCGTCTTCTCCCTTCTCACAACTCTCGTCTGCGTCACAAGGTGGGTGGAGGAGACAGACAGCGGGGAAGAGAGGGTCATTCTCGAAAAAAGGGAAGGTGAGGGGTCATGCCTAGGCCCGTATTCTGAAACACCTTCCTCTTCCACCACGACTATTTTCACAGAGATGATTAGCTCCATGGGTTCTCAAGACTGTTTCTCCTAGCAATGTAGAAATTTTGTTGATCTGTCAAAGGAAAAATAAAAGCACCTTTGAAAACCTGTGTAACTTCAACTAGAGTCTTTTGAAAGTAGTGGAGGTGTGGCGCAGAATATGTCCTAATGTTGCGCCTCCGCTGGTTGCAGGTCGATGCCGCCGACACCTCCCAGCCACAGCGCCGCGCGGGGAGAGAGAGATCGAGCCCCTTACCTGCAGCAGCTTAAGGAAACTTTCACTTCCGTTCCCTACCTGCTCCTCCTGCTGGCCCTCGGGTGTGGCGTGGCGCTGTTTTCATCCCTGGCCACCGTGACACAGCAAATTCTGTGTCCCCTCGGCTACAACGATGTGAGTGTCGACAGTTGACGTACAGTGAAATCTTGCTGTTCCCTCTCCCCACACCAGAAAAACAGGACTATATTCTGAAATATTTCTGGCCACACCTCCACTACATTTATAAAGCTCAAGCTGAAATGACACGGGCTTTAAAGGCTGTTTTTATGGTTCTAGTGACAGATTAACAAGATTTTTTTATTTTTAACATGAAACACCCTTGAGAACACGGTCAATCATCTCAGTGGATATGGAAAACAGTCGTGGTGAGAGAGCAAAGCGTTTCCGAATACGGGCGTCTGATGTCCGTTCTCTCTCTGGCAGCTTTTCAGCGGCGTGGCCATGGCGGTGATGATCCTGTGTGGCTTCGTGGGGTCTGCCGTGACAGGTGTGGCGGCGGACCGTACCAAGGCTTTCACGCCCATCACCAAACTTTTCTACGGATGTGCCGCCATCTTCGCTATTTTCATGATGGAGGTCAGAGGCATGGCACAACCTTCAAATTAAAAAATAAGCAAACTCAGTTCTTAAACCAGTAGGAGATGACCGAGGATGACTTGACTTCCCTCCGGCAGATGTTCCTGGTGCCCGGACAACCTGCCCTTGTGACCATCTCCTGCGGCCTCTTCGGATTCTTTGGAGTCGGGGTATACCCGATCGGCCTGGAGCTGGCGGTGGAGGCGACCTTCCCCGTGGAGGAGACCATCAGCACCGCCTTTATCTTCATGTCCGGTGAGGCTCCAAGGCGGGATCTTAAACACTCCTGCCGTGTGTCTGGATGTACATGCAGGAGTCACGGCGCGGCGAGTCACTGCTGCCCGATGCTTTATTTTGCTTGTGTTCATTTATCTCATGCTACACTCTCTTCCCCCTTTACTCTTATCTACATTCACAATCCCTTCGTAAGTCTTTCATTCCTGCACCGATTATAATTTGCAAACCTCACTAACTTCCCTGCCTCTCCTTCACCCTGCGCAGGTCAGGCCCAGGGTGCGATCATCATCGCCATGGTGACGCTTCTCTCCCGTGACCAGTTGGCTAAGTACGCCCATCTGGAAGTGTGCACTGGTGGGGAGAGTTCAGACCTGCACCCCAGGGATTATTCAGGTGAGCACCGCTACACACAGCAGCATCACGTGTCTTGATACTGTGTAACATGGATACAAAATGCACAGGGTAAGAAGGGGTGTGTCTCGGCTTTGATGGGACTAAGTTGGAGTTTTATCTGCAGTGTCCCTGATGGCCATCATGGGGCTGCTGTCCTTCATGGTGATCATGATAATCATCTTCTTCAACACGCCTTACAAGAGACTGGAAGCCGAGAAAGCGTCCACCAGTAACATCTCCAGCTCCTCCTCTAGCCACTCTCTCACTGCCACCTCTGGCTATGGGACAGAGGGTGTCTCTAGGAACACCACCACCTCCTCCCGCGTCTCCAGGAACCACCCCACTGTGCTTCCCGTGAACATCACAGAAACGCCGGAAGCTGAGGAGGAATACGAGCAGTGTCACCTATAGCAGAGGCCCGGCAGGTGTGCCCGAGGGGGTGCCGGTGCCGGTGCCGGTGCCGCACGTCTCCTTGAGTGTCGCAAACACCGTACTGTGGGTTGTGATGGCAGCGAGTGGTAGTGGCAGAGAAAAGCCGATAATGCAGCACGGCCATGCTGCTGCTGATGTTGCTTTTTCTAATTTGTCATTATAGACCACGTGATTGCCACTTCGGTGAGTGTCTGTGGGTGAAGCTGCTCGCCTGGTGATGCAGGGGCACGCCATGGCCTGGGCAGGCACGAGCCGCGCCGCCCGTCACGTGGCTGGGGACGACTTGCTAAAATCTCACCTTCACGCAGATTCGCACATTCTTTTTCGAATCACGCCTTAATTATTTATTTGTCACGTATTTATGCAACTCATATCTTGCCATGAAGATAAAGCTCAAAGAATACATGAATTCCATACAATGACAATGCCTCCATTCCCTTTGCACTACACTTTATTTTATCTTATTTATATTATTATTTATTTTTTTTTTTGTGGACTTGGGTGATAGAAAGTCAAACAGCATTGCCTTCTACACAGACACGTTTGGGTGCAGCTCTCCACACACGTAAGTAATCATGGTGCTCCCAGTAACACAACACCCGGAGCGGTATTCTGCCCACGTCTCCGTGAGTGGGTGAGTCAGATTCGGCTGTTAAGGTCTAATTTACAAACTGCTATTTATAGGCATTACTGGTGATTGCTGCATTATTTTTATTATGAGGAAACCTTGGATCGAATCGAATGAATCAGGAGGTCGAGGAGTATAAACAAGGGTATGAGTGGGAGAGGGGCGGACAGCACAGGAGTCTGCCACGCACACTCCGGTACACCCGCACGCACGGCTCTTGTTGGTGTTCCCTGTGTTTCACCACTCGCTTTGAAAACTACAGTGGTTGGATTTACTGTGGTGAAGTTGCATCTCGTTTCACGCTCTATTGTTAGTGCAGGTTTAAGAAGACAAGGAAACTTCTGAAACTCTTATTTCTCTCCCGACCCACGACGCCTCACCTACACCGTCAGTGATGTGTGACCCTCGCTTCCTTAGTGGTGCCTGACAATGAAGGGCACCGATGGGGAAGGCGGAGCTGCTGGCCAGATGGTGTGACGCTACTACCTACGTGTGGTCAGCAGGTAGGGTACACGTGGGTCAGCTGCACGCGGGGGCCAGCCATATGACGTCAGCGGTCAGACAAAAAGGGCTGGAACTTAATTCTTCTCCTAGGTTAACCGTCCATCCGTTTCCCTACGCTTCATTTTGTCCTTTCTTACACAGTACACAAGAGAAAAAGAACAGCGATATGTATTTAGTATGGTAAGCGTCACGTGTGCTGCTCACCATCATTCCTCCCAGCATCTCTCAGCACGAGGACAGTATGGGTCTCTATGCGAGTAAAGCTTTTTTGTTTGACCTTCAGACAGAACTTCCACCACCTCAAGTCTAAGGCGAGGAAAGGTGGTCACGTGATAGAGACCTTGAGCAATCAGCGATAAGCGTCATAGCTGCTGGTCAGACTGACGGGGGCAGAGACTCTCCCACCCACATACTCGTATTACATCAAAACTGAACAGATAAGGGATCTAAAGAGGCGAAGCTCCCGGAGGTACGAGGCGCCTGGCAAACCTAAGTGAGGCTGTTAAGACGAAGGGACGTCATCTATACGCAGTCAGCGTCTGCCTGTCCTCGTGATCAAATGCAGGTACTGTGTTGTCTCCTGCAGGAAAGCTTGGTAGATGGGCGGGAGTAGCGAGATGAAATCGCCGCGCCCAACGTAAGTCAGTCCGGGGATAATGACACTGGAGGGTAAAGGGGAGACGCTACGGAAAAGTGAGGTAATTACAGGAATAAAGAAAGACAGTGGTGACCTTGGCGGAAGGTCCGAGTCACGCCGAGAGGTAAATGATGTAGTGCCGCATTCGGCCAGTGATGGTGCCTTGGGCGTATTAATCATAAAAATGCACGACGTTTAGTAGATTTAGCTTCGCGTAGGGAACGCGTACACGTGTGTGAACAATAGGATCAGGAATGAAACCACCTACGTTTCTCGATCCTTTCTGTCTGTCCCCGAGTACAGTGTATCCATTGAACTGAATTCACTGACAGGCTCTCCATAGCCAGTGTTTCCCGTGAAGACAACAACAAGCAGTGCGAGCATGTTTGCTGAGAACAGAGATAAGACGAGTGCCACAGTGTTTGAAGATATTGTGCCCGTGAAAGTGTGACTACAGAGGCATTCTACGAGACTGTGGTGCCCTATACACCTTGCACTAGTGTGATGACTCACTTTTCCCTATCTGTCCAGACTGTCGAATGAAGGCGAGAGTTGCAGGGTGACAAGAACACGCAACTAAACCCTTAATGAAACTAAAGATCCTCTATTCAAGTACTGGTCGGGTAATGACACGTGGATGAGTGGGTGGATGGATGAGTGGGTGGATTGGTGGGTGGATAGATGGTAAGTGGGTGAATAAATGGATGGGTAGGTGGATGGGTGGATGAATGGTTGAATCGATGGGAGTCGGTGGTTGGATGGATGGGTGGGAAAGTGGATGGTTGAGTGATTGAGTGGATGGGTGGCTGTGGATGAAGTAAATGGATGGCTTGGTGAACATTTAATATAGTGTGTTTGGGTCCACATGCTGTCTTCACGAAGCCTGTGGTCCAGACGTCTGAGTCTAGCGACGTTTGGGGACCAAGTGGTTTGGGTACCAAGTGTCTCGAGCACCAAACGTCCTGAGGCCTATTTGCACTCAAGCCGATCTGTCTTGAGGATCATCTCATCACCAGCTCCCCGCTGAATAGCCTTGCTCCTTCCTCTTCCCTGTCCAGGCAGACATGGTGCCACGTAGCGCACTATTTTATTTGTTAACAACTATTATTAACTACTGTTATTGTGTAACATTTATCGGTAAATTATCTGTTTGTTAATACCACTCGTCTGGTTTCGATATACTGTAATCCCCCGAAACTTGTAGAAATCGTGTATGAATTCACAATTTCACCATCGGACGTGCCACGACTACACGTCTCGCCATGGATGCCCAAAAGTGTGAATCCCCATTCCCCAGTGTGGTGAGTTCTTCCCCAGCACTGCAAGTGGAGGGGCGCTGAAGTAACTGCACTGAGGGAGTCCAGACCTACAAACGATCAAAAGCTGCAAAGATCACAAGAAGAAGAGGAAGAAGACTCCACCTGACCGCTCTTTCTGTCGCCAGGCCACACTTGAATTTCACAACACGGGTAAACAACGTCTCAACATCCATATGTGCATAGAACCTTTTCAACTTAGAGTAATCTGTACTTTCATCTCTAGCAATGTCCGCAAAAATTCGTATTATTTATATCCAGTCAACTAAAAAGGTTGCTACTTCATACCGGCCTTCCGTGGCGCTGGTGAGTCTGGGGATTCCTGTTTAGCCGCACCGTGTGGCAGGGTACATGCAAGTAGAGTGATAACAGATCCTGAGTACCAGTTATAATAGATGAAAAACTGTGATAGGTGTTTTATCTGATTAAGTGTTTTTTTTCTCAACAGATAACCAATTAACAACAAAATAAGGGATTTCCATTATCAAAACAAATACACTAATGGTCTGCTTCTAATCTGCTTCATACTTTGTGCGGTAAATGTAAACGCTAGGTGACGTCACTACATATTTGATCATTAATTACAACGACATCCTGAAAATATGATGTTTGTCAGCCGTGTGCAGCAGTCTGCCATTAGTTCAATGTAAATAAAAAAAATAAAAAATTGTCACCGATAACGATTCCTCATTTTTTGAAAGGAACAATTCACATGCGAATAAAACATTTCTTTGTTACTGACAAAGTCTACGAGTATATATATTTATAGGTCATCAATTGTTCAACATGAATATTTTGGTTGCAAATCATATTACTTTGGTTATCACTCTTATTTCTGAAAGAATCGCCAACAGGATCGAGGAGCAAAAACAGCAAGGAAGTGAAGCGCCAGGGCTCACTGAGACCAGCAGCAACGAGGCGGGATGGAAGACGCGGAGGTTGTACTGGAGGAGAATGACCAGGCTGAGACCGTCACCTACACAGCGTACAAGAGGCGCTGGGCAATACTGGTGACGGTCATGTTGCTTAACTTCTCCAACGCTGGGGTGAGGACACACACACACACACACACACACACACACACACACACACACACACACACACAAATTATACGATCCTGCATGCTTTCAGATGTGCTTTAACCTGGCCTCCGTGGCGTACAAGGCAGCTGACTACTTCGAGGTGACGCAGTACGACATCACCTGGTTCTCGCAGGTGTACCTTATTTTACCCGTCGCCCTCTCCTTCGTCTCCACCTACATATTCAACAAGTTCGACATGAAAGTGGGCGTGAGTAAAAAGACCTCAGTAAAAAATGTTGATAAAAATTCCACTGCCTTTTGACACGAATAAATAACTTACAAGAATATGAATAAAAGGGGGGACAGCATGATCTGGACACCTTGCAGGGTAGCTCACTGTACCCTGGAGGTGTTGCTGTACTCCGAAAAGGATGCTATGGCATCACCTTAATATTGTTTTCAGATCCACATTGGCTCTGCCTTCAACTGTGTAGGAGCTTTGACGCGAGCCGTGGCCACCTCGGGTCTCATACCCGACCTCAGGACTCAGTACGTTGTCAGCCTCATCGGACAGGTGTGTGTGTGTGTGTGTGTGTGTGTGTGTTGAGCTTTGAGCACTGGATTGTCGCAAATAGGAGTGCATTCCAAACCATAAAACAGCGGCAGAAGCACAGCAAGAAATAATTCCTTTGCTATGTAGGCTGCGGGAGCGACGGGGCAGCTCTTCATCGCCTTCATTATCACGAAGGTCACACAAAATTGGTTCCCTGACGACGAGCGCATGATAGCTACATCCATCATGGCTTTCTGTAAGTGATGTTCCATTTACGAGTATGTTATTTTCTCTCATAACTGGTTTTAGCAGTCTTAGGCATTGCTTTCCTAAGTTCCTCCGCTCGGTATCTCGGCGGCCCAGGTGATGGCGCCGATTGTGGTGACGAAGAAGCAACAGATTCCAACCCTCAACTATATATACGGCGGACTGGCCCTCCTTGCCGAGCTTGCCACTCTCGTCTGTGTCACCAGGTGGGTGAACAAGGGAAGGTTGAGGGACGATAAGAATGAATAGGATAGTTTACACTTCCATCTCACACGATTAAATGCCGCAGGTCGAGGCCGTCAACACCGCCGAGTCGCAGCGCCGAACATGGGACCACGGTCAGAGCCCCTTACCTGCAGCAGCTCAAGGAGACCTTCACTTCTCCTTCCTTCTTTGGCCTCCTCTTAATGACCGGAGTATTGACGGGTTTCTTCCTCTGCCTCACTACACTATCGCAGCAAATGCTGTGTTCCAAGGGATACAGTGATGTGAGTATCAACACTTCCACTTCTCATACAGAAAACACTTAAGAACGTGGCTACCGTCAGAACTATGACTACCAGTGGGAAACTGTAGGAAGACAGGAGTGTGAAGAGAGTCTCTTAATGAGGAAATACTGTACACTGTCACAATAGGTTGATCAGAATCAGGATTTGATTGACTGCTGCCTTTCTGGAAAGCGAGGGATGGGTGAGCGAGGAGGAACAATCCATTGTGCTATTGTATTTCCTCTAGTCATAGTTAATGTAGAGTAATGTGCTCAAAACTAGACTTTATTGTTCTCAGTCTAAATCACTGACACTATTCATTGCATGTATATCTATGCGGCTCATGACTCATTTGTCCTCCGCACCATGGATGCAGCTCTTCAGCGGAGTGGTGGTGGCCATCTTCAGCACAGCAGGCTTCGTGGGTTCCATTGCCATAGCAGTGGTGGAAAGTCGTACTAAGGCTTTGACGAACATTATCAAGCTTGCCAATGGTTTTGGAGTGGTTTTTGCCATAATGATGATGGAGGTTAGTGCCCCTTTGTGGTGCTGTCCCTGACGCAGCTACTTTTTCTTCGCAAATTATAACTTATATGGTGCTTCTGAAGTAATGATTTAATATGTAATACACTATTATGTAGTATGTTCACGAGGGAATTACAAATTAATTCCATGTTGAAACTCTCGAGTTTCCTTCTTCCCCAAGCAGGTTCACGTGGTCTTCCTTGGTATTCTGGCCTTCCAGTCTGCAGCCCTCATACCCATGACAGGTTTCTCCAATAACAAACATTAGGGAGTACCTTCCCGTCTCTGTTTTGTCAGGTTTACTTAGTGCCCGGCCAGTATGCCCTCCTAATCATCTCCAGTATCTTGTTTGGGTTCTTCGTCTGTGGAGTGTATCCCATTAGCCTGGAGATGGGGGTGGAGATCACTTATCCTGTGGAGGAGACCATCAGCACTACTTCAATCTTTGTGGGTGGTGAGCCATCAACGCTCTTCGTTTCCTCAAATATTCTTGAGAAACAATTTCTGTCAGCACTTGGGCATCTTCATATAATGGACTGACGCTACATTCACGCATGGCGAAGGACAATAACATTAACATGCATTACTTTAACTCACACTTTTCTTCAAAACAAAGCTCATTAACCTAAGCTTTTACTGGTCACCGCACCACTAGTTCTGTGCTGCATGAAAGTTGTGTATGATTCCATCAGTGTGGTATACACTAGTTGGATACAAGGGTTATACTCGCTGCTCATCTGCTCCCCATAACTGGAAACAACACACTAAACATCTATGGCAAGCATACATTACAAGTACAATAAGCATGACTTTCCTCTTTTCCGTCTGCTAACAGGTCAGATTCTGGGTGTACTCATGACCTACACGGCGAACATTCTCTCGAGCGACCTGCCGCCCGAGTTGGAAGACGTGGAGGTGTGTACTAAGGATATTACCTCCGACCTGCAGGCCCGAGACTACTCAGGTGAATGTGACCACAGTACTATTGACTACTACTACTACTACTACTACTTTATCTTCCAACACCACAATGGTAGGCCCATACTTGCTCGCGTCAGCCGCTCTGGTCTCCTGCAGGTGTCCTCATGGGACTCATGGTCGTCCTCACCTTCAGCGTCATCCTCTTCACTGTCTTCTTCCGGACGCCCTACAAGCGGCGAGAGGCAGAGCAGACCACCGACATGAACGCCACCGACTAGACCGCCTCCACCTGTGGATGATGACTCCTCCCCTGTGGCTGCGGAGCATGTTTGTCCGCCAAGCCCCGCCACGCCTCCATTGTTATAGTGCTCAGTTTTCATCCACTCGCTTGTCTACGAGAAGAAAGTAAAACTGAAGATGAATGAATGAATAAATAATATAAAATAATAATAATAATAATAATAATAATAGTAATAGTAATAAATAGGTGAAGTAATATCATGTCATGTCTTGTATGTTTGTGTTTTGTTGCTGTAATGTCGATCTTCCCTCAAGTCAACATCTGTGACTGTAAAAAATAAATAAAAAATAATTGTACATAAAAACTAGTAATTATAATAATTAAAAAAATATAAATAAATAGATGAAAATGAATAAATAAATAAGTAAACATGCTTATTTTGTCTAGCCGTTTCATTATTTTTTGGAACGCGACCAAAACTGATGAAAAGAAAAAGTATTCCATCTCATTATCCTGGAGAACCAGTACTGAAAAGTAAAAGTAAATAAAAAAGAATCCAAAAAGAACCTTTTAAAAGCTGTTAGCCAAAAAAATATAAGACCGGAATTTAAAACCACAGTGTCAGAAATGTTTTTTTTTTCTTCAGCAATTATTTTTTATACACCAAATCGCCTTGTCAAATAAACAGAATGATCAGATAAATTGTCTTCAGTGGTCATTTCCGTTCTGTCTGAGACTGAATAGGATCAGAAATTACTCAGTCTCCTTGCCACCTGCTGCTTTGACAAGACGGGTGCCCGCTGCCCCCGCCCGTCAGCAGCTGAAGGGGAAAGAAACTGGTGTTCAAAGGAGTGTGACATTATTAATGGTGAGGCAGAGCGTCATGTCGTGTTGAGACTAAAGACGATCATAATCTGAGGTGGGCGTTCATCACACACACACACACACACACTTAAAGGCCTTGCCCCATGAGAGAAACCGCCGTGAAGGAGAAAAGAGTAAGGTGAGGAAGGTGATAAAGGGAACAAACAACATTTAGTATGAGGAAAGGAGAAACAGAAAGGAGGGGGGAGAATCAGGAGGGGAAGCCACGCTCCACCGCCCGGATAATCCACAGATGGCCCAGCAGCGTTCAGTCCCCGCCTCTGTCACCAGCTGCTGTGCGTCCATCTGAGACCCCCAGCACTGTCTGTAGCGTCACCACCACCACCACCACTACTACTACTACTACTATTACCATCACCACTACTACTACTACTACTATTACCATCACCACTACTACTACTACTACTACTATTATCATCACCACTACTACTGTTACCGCCACCACTATTATTACAATCATTAAAAACATTACTATCACCATAACTATTACCATACCACTACGACCATCATCACCACATGACTCATCACTACCACACATCACCAGCAGCACCACCACCACCTGATATCTATTTAACCTTTGCCGGCCGCTACACCTTTCCAATGAATTAATATTGACCTCTTTATTCAGAAATCCACCCACACTAAATGCTAAACCACTTTCCACACCTTAAATGGTTGTATCCAGCTGTTTATCCCTGATCACGTCACTGCCATAATTGTGTAATTGCCATAATTGTGAGGGACACTTGAAAAAATAACGAGGAAATTTACAAGCCAGTCAGGACAAATATGACATCTGCAAAACCCCAACTTCTTATCGTTCAGAGGTTTTGTGTACAACTCAATAGGGTAAAATTGACACAGATTTTAAGTATCAAGGTTATTTTTATCTTCCTCGACACTTCAACCTTAACCACGTGCACTGTCCCTCCTCGCCTCACTCCGTTTTCTTCCTGAACCTAAACATAGAATCCTCGCAGGACCTGACCCGGGAAGCCCCTGCGCCTGTCCAGACATTGCACGCCCCTGAGTCACCGCCATATCTAGAGTAACTGTTCTTTACGTCACACACATAAGTACAAAGATCCTGTCAAGTAATTGGTGTGGTAAGGGCGTCTATGTCACATGCGTGTATTTAATGCTGAGGACATCGCGTATAGGAAGTCCTTGAAGGTAGGCGCGTCTGTACCTACATACACATGTAACATCCTGTGTGTGTGTGTGTGTGTGTGTGTGTGTGTGTGTGTGTGTGTCATAGCGTCACAAGAACATTTCCGGAGGTGGAGAGGAGAGAAGGGAGAGGAGAGAGGCAGAGGGTGGGTGGCAGGAGGGATGGGAAGGGAGGAGGAAGGGGACGAACACCACCCTGATGCTGTCCACAGTGGCTCATTGATTCTCTCTTGTTTGTGTTTGATCACGACGACGATAAACGCTGGCGATTAAAAGGAGATGAAAAACAGTAAACCATATTCAGCTTCCATCCCCTTGCCTCCTCTCGCAGGTGACGCCCCACGAGGCATGTATCTCCTTGACCTATGCCTTGTTATCTGCCGCTTTGACGCCTCTCTTCTTCCTTCCTCTTCTTCCTTCTTTTCTTTTCTTTTTTTTTTCCATCGCAGTGTCTTATGTCACCTCCACATGAAAACCTGCGATACTATTTATTCTGTCCCTAAGTATTATTCTCTTCGTTTAGTGTCTTTTTTTTTTCAAAACACCTACATATCTCAGCCTTACAGAGACTAATCAACCACGACACCATTCTCCCTGACGCATCACCTCCTTCGCCCTCTCATCTGTGAGACATTCCCTCGCGGGTGTCCATGAGCGGTGATGCAGAGACACGCGGGAGGCGGTCAAAGCGGCGGGCCGCGACTACATTATTGCGGTGAGGATCTCCATCAGCGGCTGACGTCACTCCTTGTTCGGCCCACACTCCTGAGACGACCTTCAAACTCTTATCTAGCTTAATATGCATCCTCTTCCTCCTCCTCCTCCTCCTCCTCCTCCTCCCCGGGGCATGCTACCCAATAGTTCCACGCGGCGTGTCTCCCGCCATTTTGTTGTTTGTGCGTTTGTTTATAAGAGTGTTGATGCTGTTCACTTCGGCCCTCTTGTTTCTCCCATCCCTTGACCCTCATGACCTCTTCAAGTGAGGTCAATCACTCGTCAAGTGAATGCCATTTTTTCTTCATGCATAACACATAAGCAAGAAAGAAGCACTTCAGAGTATTATGTACTCCATTTTTTGCTTGTCGTCTCGAGAGCAGTTCAACGACGCGTCTTTCCAACGAATCACCACTGCCTTCTCTCCCACTCCCCAGCGGTGTTGCGTACCTCCTGCAGCAGCCACGAAGTGTCCACCATGTCCTCGGTGTTAATGCCTCACTCGGGGCAATTCATGTATCATCTTTCAAAGTCCCAGTGTCCCAGGCAAGCCAGGCACCATTGCTGCCACTCAAGGCTTGGCCAGCGCCACCATGGCCACTCTCAACAAAGGTGGTACTCACCACCAATGCTAGCCTTATAATCCCCTTCTTCCCACCCCTACCTACCCACAACCGTCCCCTAGGGCGCGGCGCCAAACAGCCCCTGATTTAAGTGGGAGGTGGAGGAGCTGATACATAAAATATATACCACAAGCTTAGAAGACTGAAAGTGAGTGAGTTTATTTCAGCACACAAAATCCCCGAAGCCCCACTCCGAGAGGCCCGTGGGTTAATGGGCACAAGGTCACTCAGCGTCCTCCAGGGAGCGCCACGACCTCAGTAATGAGAGTCCCGATGGACGACCTTCGAGGCTCCTTAAATCCATTACAGTCGGGTAAGTCACCGCGTTGGGTGCTGGGGTCACTGCCTGAGTCTTCGATGGGAATCTCGGGTGAGGCACAGAAGCTGACACCTGCCACTCAGGCCACCCAGAGAAGAAACACCGGTGGCAGTGCTGTTGCCCCATGGTGGGACTAGCGGCAGATAAGACACCCTCGAGTAAAAATGACGTCCTGAATCTAGACAGCCGTGACGCCTCACACCGCCTTGGCCGCTGCGTCATCTGCTTGATGATCGCTTAGATACATGAAGTCTCACAAAGTGTGTCATCAGGTTGTGCAACAAGTAATGGCAGGAAGCCTTCAGGCTAAAATTGAATCGAGCACCTGAGGAGCCCGACGGGTAATTTGTTGTCGTGTCCCATAATTATTTGCATATCTGATAGTGTGTCTGCCGGCCACCTCCAAGTGGTGGGGGAGGTACAAGGACAGTGGCACACCAGTTTCGTGGAGTCCATCACGTCTACTGGGCAAGGCTGTCCCACGTCCCTCCGGTGCCTGTATGGAAGCAGGACAATGAGTGCGACTGTTGGTCACAGACAGCGAGCTGGTGCTGGTGCCTGCAGAGTTGTGCGGCGCGAGGCGGGGAGTGTCAACCCAACGCTGACGTCCCACCAAACAGCGTCAGGAGGTCGGAAGGGGGGATGGGGGGACGGTGTCAGGCGGAGGAAGGGGTGTGGGTGTGGGTGAGGCAAGCAGGATATGAAACACTGTCTCCTCCTCCTCCCCCCCACCATCTTTAAGTGTTTCTATATTGGCCTGCGGGTCGTGGCGCGGCTGTTGCATCATGGCGGCAGGGACGGGTCCTCCGTTCCCCTCCTGCCCCGCTGTCCCCGGTACCACCGTAGTTCAGGGGGTGGGGGAGGAGGAGTAGAGGGCTTCGTGCTTCTGGAGTTTTTCGTGTGTCGGTCAGCTTCCACTCCACAGGACACCAGACGCGTATGTGCCTCGCTCCGACTTCCTGCGGCTCCTGCGTGGTGTGGGGACAAGGCGGCGCTATGTATGCTTTAAAAAGGGCACATTTTTTTATGTTGTATACGTACGTTTACGCAGTAATATATACATATATATATATATATATATATATATATATATATATATATATATATATATATATATATATATATATATATATATATATATATATATATATATATATATATATATATATATATATATATATATATATATATATATATATATATCCATAGCCAAACCTATCCACACACACAGAATGCAGTGGTCGGCATGCAATGGGGCGGGTACAAGCTACATGTGCAGTGGTACAGGAAGCCTGTGGTGCTACACATTGAAAGCTGAGCCTAATGAGCAGCATGTGGGCACGCCAGCCATTTGTTACCAATGATACAATAACGAGTTAATGTGATGTATGTAGCACTCAGCACCGGTGTCGCCCTCCCTCCTGTGGCAGCGGCAGGCGAGTGGTGCACCTGTGCCACTCTGGCAGGTGTGGCCCCGCCCCTCCCTCAGACTGTGTATGACGTTGGCACCATTCGCGCCGCCGCCCGCGGCTGGTGAGTGTCACTCTTGACTCACTGTCTCGCGCTGCCATTCCTCCGCCCACCGCCACGCTGACCGCACGGACATCCCGCCGCCGCGACCACCAGTGACGCGCCAGGATCAGAGTCGCCGCGGTCGTCTTAGGACCCTCGTGGACATCTACAGGGTGACCAGTGTGGGTGACCCGAGTGTTGTGCCGTCCCTTAACCTGCAGCCTCCAGGACGGAGCCACTGTGGCTCCAGGTCAGTGCTGCCTCAGTGACTTCCCCGCGCAGCGCCACATCGCCTGCGCTGTAGACGCGTGACAGATTTGACTTACAGTAACAGCAAGAAAGGTGTGTATGATTTGTTTGTTGCTGTATTGTGACAGTGGGATTTAATGAATGGCCCAGGTGTGCTTCTTGTGCAGGGGGGTGGAAGGTATTAACACCTCGTCTTCCCTCCCCCAGCAGGTATCATGCGGCGGTGCTGCTGGTGCTGTGTCAGTCTACAGAAGGGTGTGGTGGCCATCGGAGTCTTGGGCATGGTGAGTCCTACCACCTTTGGCGCCTATCTATTCCTCTCAGACAGCCTCCTCCACCACTCACCATCGCAGGGGGGGAGCGGGGAGGCATGGGATGTTGAGGTAGGGGAGGGGGGAGGCATGGGTACGTAAGTAACGTCTGGGGCTTGAAGGTCTGCCTGGCCACTTAGGGAGTGCCTTTTCACCTCGAGTGATAATCCACCATCACGGCCCTGGCCTCCTATTGGTTCCCCTTCCACCCTTCATTCTGCTCCTGCTGTACACAACATAGCTGCTAACTCTACTGCTTACCAGCCTACCTTTGTTCTGTCTTTCTTTTCTAGTCACCCTTCACCTTGCCACTCAAGATGGTGTCGGGGAGTCCAAACACAAACAAACACAGGGCAGGAGAGCCCGACACCCGCGCTAATGAGAAAATAGTTCCTCGTGAAGGACGTGGGTGAAGTGTCTGAGTCATTCCTTGATGGACGTAGTAAATATAAGAAATTTTATTTGCTTAAGGGACTCTTCCTGACTCGCCCTGACCGCTCCC
>NC_087193.1:9209783-9277283 GCF_035594125.1 Scylla paramamosain | reverse complement strand
TATTCCAAATGACATGTTAGATACAGGCCTAATACTCTTCTGTGGCATTATACATAGTTGTTTTCTGGTGTCTTCTGCTTGTATGCCCTTGTCATTCTTCCTATACTACACTTACTGCAGAATATGTGGTTTATGCATAGAAGGAAACACCATTCTCAGTTTTCCTTCTATATAGATGTACAAAAATATATATGGATAAGTGATGTCAGGTCCTCACCTCATTGTGGTGAGCTTCAAAGAAGTGGCAGGGATAACATCAGGGTGTGAGTGGCTAATTGGCAAGTCCTTTGAATTATGGCCTTGCTGGGACTTGGAAAGGGATACACTCACCCTCTTGTACTGCTTGTATGGGTCATTATTAGGTTTTATACTTGCACACCCTGACCCTTCTCTTATACTCACTACTCTGCGATTGAAAAGTGCAAATGTATTATGTTCTTGAATATATATTGATGGCTCATCTTGATTTTTCTTCTTTTCCTTCCCTCTGACATCACGTGAGATGTGGCATTGCACAATGGATAGAAAGTATAGCTGATCTATGAGTATATTATAAGTACAACTATAGGTATATAATCTTTCATTTTCAAGACACATATTACTGAGATGACAATGATAGTGGTTCAATTACTGTGTTAATACATATATGTTATTGGAAAGGGATGACCTTCCTCCACAAGGCTCTAACACAGTGCACCACAAGACAAGCCATCTGATAAATGTGGCAAGGCTGCAGGAAGGTGCAGCACCTCAGGCTGTGATGAGGCGCACACCACTCAGGAGACAAGTGTGGCTGGTGATGCTGGAGGCGAGAGGCAGGTGCACCCAGAACAGTGGTGTGCAGGTGTCAGCCCCACCCACATGGACAGGTGTGCGGTGGACTGCAGAGGGAAAGGAGTGGTGTGAGGGGCACAGTAGTTGTGGCAAACATGTTTTGATACACAAGCAGTACAAAGTCATAGCTGACTTACCTCTTCCAATTTTCCTGAGCACCTTCTTGACACGATTGGTGCACTTGGTGACAGTGAGATCCAGCGTGGTGGCAGCTGGCAGACCAGCACCCAGCTCCTCTGTCATGAGCACCTCAGCTGCTGCATCCCAGCAGGCACCACGCAGCACTAGCTTCTCCAGCACCAGTGAGGGGCTTTCCTCTTCATCCCCAACACCCTTCACATCCTCCTCTCCTCCCTTGGCGGCCAAACAAGCACTCAATGCCCTGGTCAACACTGCCACCTCCAAGGCTGCTTGGCGTAGCTCACCCCAGTAGCTGCGTGTCACTGCTGCCCAAGCTGCTTCTGGTTCCTGCAGTAGGCCTAAACGGAGGTTTCGTGGTGGTTCACAGCTGCCAGCCATCTCCCACAGAAAGTCTGCCCTGGCATTAAGCTTCTTCAACCTTGCCTCAGTTTTACGTAGTTCTGTGTCATCCTTGGTGATGTCGAGGCTTGGAGAACTATCCTGCAGCAGACTGTTTATGGTGTTCAGGTCCTCTGTGACAGCCAACTTGGAGGCCACGTGCTGCACAACTCGTGAACAGTCCTCATATTCTTGCCTCATAATAGCCTGCAATGCCCCTTGCACCTTCTTGCCCTTTAGCTTCCTGTCTCTCAGCTCAGCAAAGCGACGTGGCCAAACAGTATCTCGCAGTGAACGCTGGGACATCTTCTGTTCATTCAGGGTTCTTAAAGCAATGTTGATGTCCCTGGCTTCATCTCGCTGGTTCTGCAGGATAACCATCGGTGCCACACCAGTGAGGGACACATTCTGTGCCAGATAGATGAACTCCATCTGTGCCAGGTGTTCCTCAAGGAAGGTGGCCCTTGGTACAGTGTAGTGGGTGAGTGCTGACACCCTCCCAGGAACATTTTGTATGGCTTCGGGAGAGAGATAAGTGGACATGAGCTGGGTGAGAATGCTGCGGCTCTCCTCGGTGAGGCAGCCTGCGAGGTACAGATCTGTCAGTGGAGGGATGAGGGAGGCAACAAGGGAGCTGTCAGCAGGGTGTCCTCCTGTCAGCAGTGTTCGCAAGGTGTTTTCAGCCTCCTCCCACTGGGCATCGCCCAAAGTGACTGCCAGAGGGGTGCTGTTATTTTCCAGTGTCTGGCGGGTGATGAAGGCAATGTGGAACAATGCCAGACTGAGCAGACACCACTTACTCCACTCGTTGGTGTAAGCAGCGAGACGAGACTCTCCGACCAGTTCGTACAAATGGCGCAGCGACTCCTTTACTGTGCACGGCAGGCTGAGGTACACCTTGCGGCAGGCGGTCATCAGGCTCGATGGCAACTCATCATCATTGTCAAAATACATCCAGATCTGAAACCGTTTATGGGCTGCTGTTAAAGACTCATTCCTCAGAAACTTGGTAAGGCGAGAAATGCAGGTACTGGAGGTGGTGCCTTTCTTAAGGAGGAGCCAGTGACCCTTGACAAGACACCGCTGCAGCCTAAGAGTGAGGCTGTCTTCCCGCCCCTGGCCCAAGGCCAGCACGTCCAGGGCTTCAGGATCTGAGGAGATGATGGGGTGACATAGGGCCTGGATTTGGTGAAGCACAAACTCCACATCCAGTGGAACAGAGCTGTACAGGATTATTGGTGAGGCAGCATTGCCTTTACCAGCTACGGAGAGGAGTGCCTTGGCTGTGGCCTCGCTGGCTTCGTGTTTCAGTACCCGCTGCACATACATCATGGATGCCTCATCCAGGCGGTCTGGGCGCAGGCAATTTATCAGAATGAGCTTGGCCACTCCCCTGATCTTTCTATCCATCTTCTTAGGTAACGTTCCAGATTCTGGCTGCTCGGTGATGTACCAAACACGCCACAAGTTCTCATGGGTCACCATGTGGTCTGCTAACTCCTGGAATGGCTCAATTTTGGATAGGGCAATAACCTGCAACCACTGTCGTTCAGTGAGCCACACAGGCCGCAAGGCTGCATGTTGGCCTGGGTCAAATGGCTGCAGAAGGGAAGTGCTATGGGACTTTGCGGCAAGATAAGGCTTAAGGTCCAATGGAAGGGGGCGGGATTCATCCTGGTCCACCAACTGAGTGTATAGCAGCGAGCAGAACTGTGGGGTGGTGAGGCCAATGTGACACTCATACCAGGTGGCCAAGATGAGGCCCACCGTCACCAGGGAGATGGGGCTCACCTGCTCCTCCAGGTGCCTGAGGGAGAAATGTGACACATCAATTATGACTTAGCATGACCTAAATATATATATACAGAATCAATACACATTTTACTTGAGATATGACTCAATATCTTCAACTTTATATGTCAGTAATATGCATGCAATACTCCTTGGTGGTAGCAGCCTTATGTTGGTAACACTGTGACTCACCTGTAAACACTCTGCAGCATCTTGATGACAACATTCTGGCCCAGCATTCGACCCCATGAAGTGACAAGACTCTGCAGGTGCATCTCCCCAATGATGAGTGTACTAAGGTGCTCCAGGCCCAGTTCCAAGGAGGGCTGCAGACGTGGAAATCTCTCCACGATGAGATACAGGCGTGTCAGGAGCCCTGCAATCTTTCTGTATGTTGCATTCCCTTCCTTGGCTGCATCCAGACTCTTTCTGAGGTCATTACACTTACGTTTTGCATCTGAGGCCCTGGAGCATGCTGTCTGCAGCTGCTCCATCAGGGTGTTCTCCTCCAGTACATCATCATCAAAGCGAGACATGAGTGTTCGTATGGTCTCTTCCTGCTCTGCCAGCTGTTTCTCACGGTCCAGAAGGTCCCACTCATTCTTCTTTAGAGATTCCACAAGATCAGGCTGGTAGTGTGAAGCTACACGTGAGGTCAGCAACACTTCCAGACCCTCCTGCTGACTCTGCATGCTGACAACATTGGCAAGGCTTCTCATGTTGCTGGTGATCTTTGGTTCTCGACTTGTCAGAAGAATCAGCATCCTAAAATTGTCATGGACTTGCAATTCAGTGTCCCCAACCAGCAGCAAGTTCTGGCCATCACGCATGTGTTGCTCCATCTCGAGCACCTGCAGCACACTGGTGGGCAGAGCCAACTCCTCCTGTACAATGAGGCAAGTTGAACCACTCTGGAGCAACTCCGCCAGTTTCTGCATGTAGTCGCTCTTTTCAAGGTCCACCTCAGTGGTATCACTCCAGTTACGAATCCACTGCTCAAGGACATGATGAGGATCAAGGATTAGCTGAGGGAGGCTAGAGTAGCAAATAATGGCAGCATTCTCCAAGGAGAAGGCATCAAGGGGAAGGCCCTCCTCATGCCACCTGACTCGTGCATGGAGTGGTGCCAAGACATCCAGAACATTCCTTTCTGCTGTGTGAAAGAGGCACAGCTCCTCCATCTTCTCCTGCCAGTGTGCCATCACTTCACCTCGAGCCACATGTGTGGTGCCACCCAAGTACGTGACGTAAGCTGCTGCTAGCACTGCATCACCAAAGATGTTCCTGAGCTGCACGCTGCTGTGAGAGAGTGCTTCTTCCCAGTGGATTTTGTCCTGTCCAAGCTGTGTCATCACTTTCTGTGCTAACTGTATGCGGCCCTCCAGCACCTTCATCTCCTCCTCTGCTGCCTCCAGGTGCTGCTCTTTCTCCTTCAGTTGTGCCATGAGTGTCTGATGCTCAATGCTGAAGCCTGCAAGGTCATTCTTGTACTGCTTAATGGACTGTTCAGTGGCATCAATCTCCTTGGCAATGATGTCTGCCTGCACCTTGAGTGGGTGGTAGTCCTTATAGACACGGACATACTTTTCAAACACTTGCAGCCATGTTAGGAATGTTGCTGCAGTCTCTGACTCCCCAGTTACTTTTTCCAGAGTCAGTTCTTCCATTTTCAGGTAAGATTGAATAACTGAGAGGATCTTTTCATTCACCTCTTCAACAGGTTTCTTTTTTATGCCTGATATGAAGTCCAGTGCATTAGCCATTTGTTTTTTGGCTTCATTCCAGGATGGGTCAAGCTCTAGTGTGGTGAGCACTGCATCAAACACAAGCTCCACACTACGTGGTGGCCGGCTCAGGCCCCTCAGGCTCTCCATTTCTGCCCGTGTGACGCGGTCCAGCCGGCGATGAACAGTTTTCATCTCCAGCTTGGGAGCTGTCAGGTCACGGCTGATCAATTCTCGTATTCGTGATGACTCATCTTTTTGGCGCTGCAGAAGGGCATCATTCTTGGCAAGATCTTGCTCCAGACGACCCTGTTCTGATCTGATGTTCCTCATCTTGAGCACCACGCTGCCACAGGACTGCTGGATGTAGGTCACTTGGGCACGCTGCTCCTCCAACTGATTGGATAACTCCTTCACTCGCTTCTGTGTATCCTCAAACTTGACAATGCTGGTGCTCAACTTCTCCTTCTCACTGATGATGTTGTCATAGAGTCTGCGGAACACCTGCAAAAACATCTTGAGGAATTCAAGAAACTTTGATGAGGGTTTAAGGCTGCTGGTGGCATGGATGAATGCCATGACCTCTGTGATGGACTGCAGGATGATGTCTGAGAGCCTTTCTCCAATCTCGCTGCTCAGGATTTGTCTGCTTATGACCTGAAGGTCCTCTGTGCTCCACTCCTGGAAGTTATCAACACTGTAGTAACTTGACATGGCAGGAAGAGACCTGAGAGCCTCATGAGCTTCCTCCAGTGATGGCACAGACAACAGGATCTTAAAATTTGCTGGAGGGTCTCTAGGTGATCGCCAGTAATACTGTTGCACCAGCAAGTCATTCAGAAATTTTAGGTTTCTCACATTTTGCAATATATTCCAGTCAATGATGACTAAGACTGGGATGCCTGACAGGAGATCTTCAGTGATCTGTTTTGTTGTAATTACTTCTTCTTCAGGGGTTCCTGTCACATCGTGTGTCTTGTAACCCGCCAGGGAGGACACCAATCGGGCACAGGTCTTCTTGCCACAGCCCTCAGGGCCCACCAAAACCACATGGCCTCCAACACTACCTAGGGTCAGTGAAGGTTCTTTGTCCTCTTTGTGCTGATATCCCAAAATTCGTAGGAGTCGCACCACGTGATGGACGAGGCTGTTGAATACCACAAAGGTCTGGTTAGGGCCTAGGAGAGCCTGTCCATTTTTCTTGAGGATTTCCTGCAAAGACTGGATATTGGCATCATCATACAGATCCTCATCATTGCCAAGCCGTGTCAGCATAAAATTAGAAGGATCGTGAGTGACAGTATTGAGAGGAATGCACAGATACTCTGTGAGGACCTCATTCATAAGCTGGTCAAAGGCTAGTTGAGGCATCACACCAAGGTCATGGAATACACGGTAACACTCATGGGTCAGGTGTCGCAGGAAGTTGTCCCTGTCTTGTGTTTCCTCATCCCCCAGCTGGAGGCCCTTGAGCACCGAGAAAATTTGGCGTGGATGGTGCACAAGAGATAAGTAGTCTCCACAAGCTACCTGGCTCTTCTTTCCCATGCACCTAAACAGATACACCACACCCTCAGCCAACACAGTCCTCAGACATTTTACCTCTTGGTCAAAATGTCCTAAAGCTTCATCAAAGAGCTTACTGAAAATTCCTTCCAGTTCTTTGTCACAAAACTCTGGCAGCGTGAGGGAGTGAAAGGTCTCTAACCAGCGGGCATCTATGTGCTCGTTAATCTCTTGAGTTTTCTCCTGGCCAAAGAAGCAAGTCTTCCTCTGCAGAGTGAACAGATAACAGAGTGGGGGCAGTGTCAGGAATGCCTTGCTGTCATGGCTAAACAATTTTCCACGCTGAGTGGTATACCTAACAGTGGCCAAGACATCATGCAGGTGAGCACTCCCCTCACTGCAGTGAAGGTCATCAATGAGCACATGCAGCTTAGATTTCTTACAGGCCAGTGTATTCTTGCCCTGCTTCATGAGTTGGCTCTCCAGGGTGCTTTGGATATTTACAGGGTGAGTGTTAGCTGTGAAACTGAGCAGAACAGCCATTTGCTCTTTGTTTGGAATTTGTCTGAGCACATTAATGATGGTAGTTTTGCCTGAGCCTGGTGGTCCTGTAAGCAGCACAGGTATTCCCTGGTCCATCAGGGTTCTGATAATTCTGGTATACTTGATGATGCGTTGTGTGGGAACAAGACTTGACTCCACAACAGGGAGACGAATGTCGAGCTGCTCTATCTCTGAGGAGAGGTGACTCCAGGAGAGGAAGCTCCCACTGACAGGATCAACAAAGTAGTCATAGATTCCCCCTTCAGGCACATCCTCAATCATGCGGGTCACCACTTCCTCAAATTCAGCAGCTTCCCTCTGAGAGATGTTTGCTCCAAAAGACCAGATGATACTGAAGATAAAGGCAGGAGTGAGTCTGGCCACCCAGTCCTCAGGCTCAACTGACATTGTCTGTGCTTCCATTAAAGAATTCATGATGGCAACAAAGGCCTTTGCCTTCATGATCATCTGAGGCTTAGCTACAAGCTCAGCATCCAGGATGTTAATGAAGTTTGGCAAGTTCTTTTTAATAAGAGTTTGCAGGGCACGAGACACCCGCACATTGGCAATGGTTGCTCGCCAACTCTGAATGACATCTTCCCACAGTTGTGGCTGGGCAGGAAAATGGATGGTGTAGCACATGGACAGCTCACCAGGAGAGAGGTGGCCAATGTCTCCCGACACCTCCAGGATGATCTTCAAGTTAGAAGGGAGGAAGACATTCTGGCGCAAGCCACACAAGAAGGTGCTGTTGGTGGGATGGATGTGAAGGAAGAACTGTGAGAGCCACTTGTGGTCCTGGGGTCCCTCCAGCAGCAGCCACAAGTCAGATGCAGGTGGTGCCTTGTGGCACTTCTGGATGAGGCGCATCAGGTGTCCACTCCGCTCTCCAATGGCCAGGTCTTCATGTGGGCCGTACAGCAACTCTTGCTCCACCACCAACGGGCTGAGAGCCTCCAGCCGGGCAAGTCTGATGCCTGCATGGCCAGCCTCATTCAGCTGGACTGTGGTGGTGTGCAATAACTCAATGGAGGTAGACTTCCCAGAGCCTGAAGGCCCAAAGGCAATCACTATCTTATTTTTGGAGATGGCCTCATGCAACTGAAGAGTCTTATCAGTGTACACTTCCTTCACTATCAAGGTTCTGTTATTCATTTCCTCTATTAGCCCCTCCTTCAGGGTCTCATGGATGATTGGAGCAGCTTCAAAGTCTGGAAAGAGGGTCTCAAACACTTCCTTGAATATTGGGAGTTCATTCTCCCTCAGCTGTGGCAAGAGATGCTCCCGCAGGGCTAGAGGCACTGTATCCACCTCATCCACTTCTGGCTGCCGCCTGATAATGTCTTTGGCCAGATTCACAAGCAGGGTAGCACCGCGGATTCCCAGCTGCCAGCGGTACCGTCGAGGGAGGGCAGAGGTAAGACTCTCCATTGCTTCACTCACTTTCAATGACAAACTCCTGCTCTCCTTGAAGCCTTCCACCACCATCAGACACTCAGTCATCACCTGCAGGGCAGAACCTCTCACAGTCATCTTACAATGTGCAACAAATTCTTATTTACAATACTACTCATGAACAGGAATGTGTACAAAGAAGATGGTGAGTATGGTCCTGCAAATCATATTCAATAAAAAATTGTCAGCTTGCCACCAGTAGTGTAAGAAATATTCCCACAGACACAAAAAAGCATGACCTCACCTGAACATCTGGTCTGAAGGTGACGACAGGACGGCATGCCTCCTTTAGAATATCCATTGTCCTTCTTGCAGCGGCCTGATCTGGCTGCATCTCCAGCACAACAGCAGCCAGAGGCGACACTGTGAGACGGATGCCCTCCAGGACAACAGATGGCGGCAGATGCAGCTTGGAGCCTCGTCCCCCACCTGCTTTAACCGCTACTGCTGCTGCTGCCCGTTGCCCTTCCTGCACCACTCTCAGCATTTCCCTGAGGGGTGGCATGACATCCTCATCCAGGCAGTGAGCAGACTCCAGGAGTAGCCAGCTGGGAGACTGACTGACACCTAGCAACATCTGGGCCAAATGAGTGGCTGTTAGGGCAGGGGTACACTCCACAACTACCAAGTGACGCCCCAGTAGATGGGCAAGGCTCTTCACTGTCTCTGTTTTGCCACAACCATGGGTCCCAAGCAGACCTATTGCTGTTCCCTGACACAACACCTTGGCCAGCTGGGTGAAGGCCAGGGTGAGGGAGGGTGTAAGGGCTGTGAAAGACCACAGTCCCTGGTACTCCCAAGAATAGGGCAAGTCGTGGGTACCAATTTGAAGTAATAAGTTGTCTGTGTCCTTCTCCCAGGTGTATCGAAGTGGCATGTCACTCTCTGAAGCAACACTCCATTTTCCTTCAGCTGCTCCACACAAAAAGTCCCTCACCTGCAGCACTGCCAGGTAAAACAGGCGTACCTTCTCCCGCATAAGCTTGGGCAGGCTCCCCTGAAGACAACCGTCAAGACGCATCTGTGAGTCCCTCACCTTCTTCTTGAACACCTGCAGCGAGTCACCATTGAGGCAACCCTTCGTCTTGGCGAGGGTGCGGCTCACCTCCATTGTCCAGTGCATGAGGAAGGCAATCACTGTTACCTGAAGAGGCCAGAGCTTCACCACATCATCCACCTTCATGGCCACAGACTTCATGCTGTTCCTGCACTGACGCACATGCTCCTTCAGTGTTGCTTCAATGCTGGATGACAGATTTCTGAGCCATGTGTCGAAGGATCCCATAAGAGGAATGTAGGAATTGAGTTCCAAAAAGTCTCCTTCTTGGGAGTACACACCAATAACTTCCATTGTTGTCAGCTGGCTATTCTTCTCCTGTTTTATTCTTGCAATGTTGGTGAAGAGCTTTGGCAAGAAGGGCCTGGCTGATTCCCCATCTATTACAGTGGACAGTGCAGCCACCAAGTCATTATCAGAGAGGAGCCAGAAGCGGGTGTACTGCTCCCGGCGGTCCTGTAGGTATGGCCTCACCTGCTGGGTGAGGCGGCGGAATTCAGATGACATGTTCCTCACTTCCTTCCTCAGGTGATCCTGCAGTGCCACAGGCTTGAGAAAATGTTCTGTTGTCATGACATTTGACAACTGGCACCACCTCTCATTGAGAGAGTCAAAGATAGAAGTAGCATAGACCATGTGGAGCCTCACATCTGGCACAAGGAAGAAAGGCTCCCAGGTGCCCCATGTTCTCTGCAGTGCCTCCATTTCTTCCAAGAAGGTAATCATAGAGGACAGCATTGCACGAATGCCATCAATGTCTTCAGCATAGGGATGTGCATGGTGGGAGGCTGACAGAACCTGCAACCGTGTATTCAGTTCCACAATGGTTTCGTTAGCAGCTGTAGTAGACTCTAGAACAGACACACTCATGCCTGGTATGGCCCTAAGATTGAGTGGAATGTCTGAGGCAAGACTCTTGATGTTGTCAATCTCACTCACTAGTTTGGCCTCCTCTGTGGAGTTCACAAGGATAGCTGACATGTCTTTCTTGTAGGAAGTAAGGTTTAATTTCTGGAGAAACCCTAGGGTAAAATCTGGTGAGTCCTTGTCAAATTCTGCCTTGACAAGTGCTTTTATCTGATCCCAGTGGTGAGTTCTCAGCCTGGCATTCTGCAGATTGAGAGTTAGAGGAACCAGTAGCTTACATAGCTCAATCCTGGTGAGGAATTCCTCTTTCAACTCCCAGTCACCCTCTCCCACACCTGCCCTTGTACTTATTTCACCTACTGCAAAGGGCTTGATGGCCCTCAGCTTGTGACCAAAGGTAGAGAGCATCTCCTGAAGGCCAACAACACTCACCTCCCACACTATCATGTTTGCCCAACCCTCCCATGCTTGCTGCCACTCTTCCAACAGTGACCACATCTTTTCTGCTGACACTAGGTCGTGCTGGAATGCTGGAAGCTCTGGAAACTCAACAGTTGGCAATGACAGCAACATAAGGGTTTCATTTACACTCAGTTTGGTGATTATATCTGCCATCATGTCTTTCAGTGTTCTAATGACACTGTAGGCATCACACACAGGGCGATCCAGCCGTGTGGGCAATGCCTGACGGAAGTGTTCCTTGAGGGCATCTACCTCCTCCAGCACCAGCTCAGATCGATCATTGTAAGTTTTGCGAAAACCATCCAAAGCAGCATTCAACTCAAGAACCTTTTCTGTCAAGAGACCTTCAACAGCATCCCACTCCTTCTCCAGCTGTTCCAGGCTGCTGTTCACTTTTGCTGGGATGTCATAATGGTACTTCCTCAGCACATCAAACTGTTCCCTAACTGGCTGAAACTCACTTCTGTAAGCTGCCAGTTGCCGTTTGGCTGAGTGACACTCATCAGCAGCCATCAGGAGGGAAGAAATATCCTGTGGATCACTCTTGAGCAATGCTCGTGTCCCTCTACTGTAAGAGTAAAGAATGTCCAGTTTCTCAGAGGCAATCTTAAAGAGGTTTTTTTCAAAGTCAGACACCCATGACTTGCACAGCATGATGAGCTGGTGCTTCAGAGTCTCACAGTTGACATAAAATGTGCCAACCTTCATATGATCCTCTGTATTCTCTATTTCTCTTAGTTTTCTCTCAAAGGTCATGATGTCTGTCTCAAAGATATAGACTGAGTTGGCCTTGGTAAGATAGTGCTCAAAAAACTCCCTTCGATCCACTTCCCACAGGTCACGGTAGGCCTGCCATTCTTCCAGTCGCTGCTTTAACTCCTCCACCTGAGCCTGGAACTCACTGTTCAGCTTAGCCTGCAGTCGTGAGCACAGCTTGTCCTCCAGCACCGGCAGGTGGGAGTGGGCCTTTGCCTTCTCTAAGGAAAATCGTCTTAGAAGACATGGAATTTTTCCCAAACTCTCAGAAAACTGGGTCTCTAAAGATATGACAAGCTGTAGCACTTGATTGACAGAAGGCTTGCAAATAATCCTTCCATCACTAAGACTGATAGCAATAGTGAAGACTGGTGTCAGCTTCTCTGTTGGGCAGCTGCGGGACCCCATGAGCATCCCTTCAAAGGAGAGAAGAGATCTTCGCAACACCTCTCTTTGACAATCCAGAAAAAGGTTATCAATCCTGGTGACATAGGCCAGCCAGGCTTGCTCTGCCTTCACACTGGTCTTGCTGATGAGCTTCTGGTGCAGAGAGTCCAGGATCTCTTCTGTCTGACGGAACTTGGACTTCACTCCCTCAGCTGCTGCATGGAGCTGTGAACCAAGGTCTTCCTGGAAGCCATCACCCTCATACACTATGGCATCATCCCGTTTATACAGTGCCATTTCCTTGGTCTTAAGCAGCACAGATGACAGGTCCTGATTCACTGCTAGGTACTGGGACACCTGCTCCTGAACATTCCTCACAACAGCAGTGCAGCGAGTTAGCAGTGTTGCCACTGCATCTCGCTGCACCCAAGTCACAGCAGACAGGCCAGGGTAGAAGTTTTTCACTGCTGCTTGAATCTGACTCTCAAACATTTGAGCCTCATCTCGAGACACCCTAGACATGAAGTTGTTGAAGCCATTGGCACAGTCCATCACCTTGGGGAGAAGGGGTGGTAAAAGTTATCTGCTGTGAGTCTGGAAGATATTTCACTGATGCATTAGTACTATTAGTCTAAGATGTTTTTGTATCATTATAATCATCATCATCATCATCCTTATTTTGTTTAACATCCTTATTTTTCTGTAATAATTAAATATTTATTTTACCAATCCTGTCATATTGAGCTAATAAGCTATTTCTTTTTCATCATTAACCTTTTTTCTGAGATCCTTGTATACAGCAATGTCAGCAAATATTGGAGTAATGGCATCAGGAATGTCAAAGCCCATGGCCTTCCATGCCCCTGCCTCCTCCAAATCCTTATACAACTGCCTGTAAGATGAAGAACCAAGGAATTTTCCCTTACATAAATTTAACTGCTTTACGTACTTTTCTGAGCTTCTTTTTTTTGGTCACCCTATAGGAGGCAATTTCCATCCAAAAGTAGTATAGCATCATACTTGGGTAAATTAAACCAAGCAAACAAACATAGAAATTACTAAAGCAGTCATCTCTGTGTCTAATGTAGAGACTTCCTGCCCTGAGACAACACTACACTGGATATGAATTGGGGATTACATGACCTTTCCTGATGGGGTAATGAGTGAGCTGCATGAATGGATTACTCACACATCAAAGTTGTCCTGCAGGCTCTGAATGGCTCCAGGGCGCCACCTGAAAATGGATTCAAGGAGACGTTTGGAAGGGTTGGACTCCAGGGAAGCAATCCAGGCGGCGTACATGTTGGAGACGACACCTCGCAGCAGCAGCACAGTCCGGCCCCAACGCCGGTAGATGGAGTCCAGGCGGGGGTAGTATGGCAGCCAGGACTGGTTTTTCAGCAGCTGTAGAGAAACATGAAAATATTGATAGGAGGGCAGTCCAACTCTGTTTAGACACTTTCAAAACATTACCAAGATACTGCCAGGACTATTACAAGCATGATTAATAGTTTTCTCATTAGTCTATTTAAGTATTGTAGCAGCTGTAGAAAGACATGACAATAATGATAGAAAAGCAGTCCAGCATTACCTAAATACTGCCAGGACTATTAAAAGCATGACTAACTGTGTGCTTTCTTTAGTCTATTCAAGTATCAAGTGTTCCTCTCCTTGCCTGCCACTCACATTGACTTCCTGCTCCAGCTTCCTGCGTGTGTCTGCTGCCCACCGTGCCATCTTGGAGTAGTGGAACCCCTCCCCGCCCACCTTCATGGAGCGGAACACATACTCCTTCTCTACTTCCTCCAGGTCACGGTCAAACAAGTTGAGAATCTGGAAAGTAATGAGTCTGTGAAGTAGTTTTCAGTAAGAGGCACTGCTGTACTGGTTAAGGAAATGGTGATGCAGTGGAACATAACAGAAGGTGCCACAATATTAAATAAATATGATGTAACTTGACCCAAGAGAGATTTTTTATAAGAGTTAAGTGAATGGTGATATTTTAGTAGAGCATAAGACAAGATGCCACAATATTACATAAATATGAGCATACTAGATCCAAGAGAGGTTAGATTAGATGCATACATTAAAATCAAATAAAAGAAGTAATTTTCAATAAGAGGCACTGGAGTATTTGTTAATATAGAACATATTATAAGGTGCCACAATATTACATAAATATGACCTGACCACAACCAAGATAGGTTAGACTAGATACATCAAAATAACATACACAACTAAGCCTTCACTCTGAACATGAGGCCTCCATGTTATGCTGCCCTGCACTTATTACCACCTCAATACTTAAATCAATAATATGAAAAAAACTGGAAAAAAAAGGTAAGTAATAAAAACATGATCTATACAGAAAAAAGCACCATGGTTATCCTTGCTGACTGTGACCCCTCTTGATCAATGATGGTTAGTGATATGGAAACACAAAACATAAAAGAAGACAATGGAACAAAACATCAGAAAGTACAGTAGGAAAAATTAAATCAGAATAAGGAGAGAGTGTTAGACAGGAGGTAAAGGCTGGGTGGAGTCTTACATGGTCAATCATCACGTAGAATACAGAGAAGAGGGACTTGCGTGCTGCTAGAGGCTTGAACACATTGAGGACCCGCAGCCCATGAGCCACGGTGTCCACTGTCTGCACTGCTGCCACCATCACACACTGGTACCGGCGCTCCACCTCCTCCATGCCTTCACGGAACCTGCAGTGCCATGTCTACGTTGATGTTTTCCATTCCTCTTCACTCCTTGCTTGTTAGTGAAGCTTGTTTTTTTTTCTCTATTATCTCCCCCTCCACCACAGCTATCATCACCACCACCTCCCCCCCAACCACCACCACACTGCTGTCACTTAGGCACACAAGCTATATTCTGTATGCCTGGTTTCATACTATATTTGTCATAATAATTGTCATACTGTCTCATGTCTCTATTACTGTGCCTTCCTGACCATCAAGACTCATTGTGGTATATAGTGGCTTGGTGATTCTGTACTTACATGGAATACAAGAGTCAACAAAATTTCTGGGGACTTAATTTAATAGACAAATTAGAGATATACTACACACAAATATAAGTGAAGTGAAAATGAGCATGGTGTACATTAAAATAATCCACATCATTTTGAAAGTAAAGAACACCATCAGTATAAAATAATCACAGCTGAGTGATAAGAAGATCAAACAGGATAACAGAATAGAATATAAATAATGAACAAAATATTACTAACAAAGGAAGTGCAAGCATACTTTTCTCTCACCTGTCAAAATGCTTGAGCCACTCCTTGGATGTGAGGTTGAAGACCAGGTGGCTCTTGCGCTGTACAGCCTTCAGTGCCTCCTCCAACACCCGGTCTACCTGTGTCAGCTCCTCCTCTAGCAACTCACCCTCAGCTCCGCCCTCCCCAGCCCCCGCTGCCCTCACTGACATCATGCCGCCCTCACCATGCCTGCACCAGTGGATTTGTTCAGAACACTGAGACACACACACACACACACACACAAAAAAAAAAAAAGATATATGAAAGATAGTATATGGGTGAGATTACTGTATAAAATATGTTAAAAAGTTATGATAATAGATGTAAAAGATCCATATCAACAAGGAAACTCAACGTTAAGAGTGCAGAGCAGGAAACTTAACAAGAGAAGAAGGGATACAGATTTGCAGAAATACAACATTGTAAATGTAGCAATAGATTAGTGGAATGCATTACCAGAGGAAGTTGAGTGCGTAAGCAAATTCAAAGTAAAATATTAGCACTTGGTATTGAAAGACAAAACATTACGAGCTGATTCAATCAAATAAGAGTGCAAACAGGTAAACATGCACACGAGAACACACAATGATAATAAAGTATTCAGGTAACCAGACAGATACAGTGATGGTCAGACAATTAAATAGCCAAATATGAAAGTGCAAACAAACTACTTGATGATGAATCAGTCAAATTGAACAAACACAAAAGTAACATAAACCAAATAGAGTGAAAACAAAATAGAAAGTAACATTGACAAACAGCCATATGGATAACAGATTTTACCTAGTGAGCTGCACTTTGCTGAGGCCAATGTACTTGAGGTCTTCACAGCGACTGACAAACAGCTCTACTGGCAGGAACACTGAGGCAGAGTCTGGCAGCCACACCTCAGGGCTGTCCTCCTCCCCAAAGTGTGTGGCCAGCTGTAGGAATGGATTCAGACAGAGGAGGATTAAGAAAACAGTAGGATGAGGTCAGAAGAGGAAAAAGGAAGAAGGAAAATTTGAAAGAAGGATGAGTGCAAGAGAAAAATCAGTGCACAACAAAGGATCAGAGAGGAGAGGCAAGAAAAATTAGTACTGTCGTCAAACACAAAGGATTAGCAGCAGAGGGAATGGTAAGGCAGTTGTAGTTACCTCAACATAACACATCCTCCACTCCTTGCAGCATTTGATGGCACTCTCCACCAGTGAGAGGGAGTCCTTGCCATTCCCACCCGAGGCCTTGGTGTTGGCGCCCTTGGTTATAGGGGAGAAGAGGTCATCCAGGGGCAGGTGTACTTGACATGCTCGGGTCACTTCCCATGACACTCGTACACACACCTCTGTCATGACTTCCCTAGAAATAGTTTAAAGGGTTAATGGGGTCAAGGGACATTATATATGAGTATATGAGGATCAGGCACCTTCCATATTGTTAACATTTGAAATCATGGATGGTTTCTGGTCTTATTTTACATTCAAGGCTAATTTTGCCATTAGAGGCCCTCGATGATGAGAGGTATTTATTATTTGTTTCCAGTTACATTAGGAGTTGAATCCCTGATTCGAGAAACAAGGTACAACACCACAGGATGCTGGAACCATAACAATCGTCAAGTCTCAATATAATTTTTTGGGTCTTTGTGCCTTTGTTCCCTGCAATAATACAAGGTATGGTATATTACCATGAGGTGTGTCAACATATTATGCTGTGTTATGAGGATGCTGCCCCATCTCGTTTTGGTGTGCAGTCACAAACTCACGGCTGGTGGTAGTAGTGGGAGTTGATCCAAATTATCCTGAGCAGCGCCAAAACATCATACATGTGTTCTGTCAGTGCCTGCACAGAGTCAGTGTACAGCTGCTCCAGTGGTCCCTCTAGGTGCACTAGCTGTCCACTTGTCTCCTCCTGCTGTTGCTGCACCTCCTGGATACATATGGTATGTATATAATGGAGAATACAGAGATCAGGTGCTGGTTATATGTATGACCAAAGGAAAAGCGCACACACACACACACACACACACACACACACACACACACACACACAAGTATCAGAGACCTTGAGAGTATCAATAGCATGAGTGATGAGGAGAGAAGTTGGTGAGCTCTGTGTGTGCAAGTAATCCAGTGCCTTGGCCACCTCTGGAGCTTCTAATGCTGTCAAGAGCTGATGAACCATGGCTTCTGCAAGAACAAAATTAGTTAATTCTATGACTACACACACACACACACACACACACACACACACACATACACACATTGGTACTATCACTTACTCTTCCAGGAAAGTTGCCTGATCTCATGCAGAAGGCCCAGTTCCAAGGGGGAGGAGGCATCACCGTGATCAAAACAGAAGGCATGTATCTGCTCCACCCAATGCAGCACCAATTCTGGGACAACAAGAGACATTTAAATAAATGTAATAATACAAACAAGGTATCACTTTGAGAAATATCACTAATGAAAGCACATTATTGTAATAGAGAAACTGAATTTAAAATCTGGGGTCAATTTTTCCAATTGTGAGTCATGGTCTGAATTGGTGTTAATTCTTTTCAAAGATGCAGTGCCTGCCACCCACCCTCAGTCCTGGCAAGGAGTCCAGTGTCCAGTGGCAAGCGGCGACGCTGCTCAGGGTCATCCGGCAGAGCTAGCACTTCTGGAGGCAGGTAAACCATTGGCTTGTCTGTGGCGGCCCCAACATGTTGCACCATCTGTCCTCCCACCAGGTTGATGAGGCATGGCAGTCCAGCCAGCTCACGGTAATGGCCAAACACGGGTGGTGCAGCAGGCACAGCCAGCAGCACTGCTTGGTACACCTCCAGCAGAAAGTGATTCATTTCATGAGGGTCGTCAGAGTCCACAGTACCATAGCTGAAGAGGAGACAGGAGAAAAATGTTACAATGTGATTCACTGCTATACTGAGCCAAAACCTGGTAACATCATACACCCCACATGACAGTGAGACACAAGGCTGACTCACCACACACATCTCTTGAAGTTGGAAGCGGTGATATGCTTCTCTGTGTCTAGCTTGAGAAAGTACCACACCACACCCACAGGACTCACCGGCAGGTTGAGGCTCACTGCCAGCCGGGCCTTCCCACCAATCCTGCCACCACCCAGAGAGATAAGCACCTCCTCAGCAGGATGGTTTTGCCCTTCCATGCACAAAAAGGTATAGAAAATGTAAAATACATGTGATCCAACAGTATGACTGAGAACATACTCATTATTATGAGGAACACACACACACCTGACCAAATAGCAGCAAAGGATGACCTCTGCAGCTTCCCTGAGGAAGCTGGTGGCCAGAGTCTTGTGGTGAGGTGTCCACTTGAGACTGGACTTCTCAGGAAGCTGTGTGAGTGTCTCCAGCAGTGCCAACTGTAAATCATGTCAGGTCACCACTCACCAGTGCAATGCTTCCAAGGAAGGCTGTGTTCATTCTGTCACTTTTATATGTTAAGCAAACCAAAACCTAATCTAACCTAACTTAGCTTTTAGATGAAAATGCTAAGGTTATTTCAATATTATTCCACTTATCAAGTGCGATAATCAAGTGCATGCAGTTGTAATTTGCAAAAAAAAAAACAAATAAAAAATAAAAAAAATAAAAATAAAAAAAATAACGTATAAAATAGTCTGCAAAGAACAGGAGGAGGAAGGCCCTGACAAATGGTGAGCTTTGTTTCTTTATAATAAAATCTTAGGCGACCACACTCACAGCTTCCATCAACTGTTCCTCCTCCAGGGCTTTCCGCTGCGCCTCCAAGTACGCCTCCTCATCAAACTCCTCTTCTTCCTCTTCCTCCTCCTCATCTTCCTCACTGTAAACAGGTAAAACTGATGCAATATACAAAATACGAGTAACCAATCAAGCAAAAGAACATTAGGAATTGTGTGTTATTCACTTGCGGTCATCTGCAGGTCACAAAGCCAGCCGTTCCCCTACGGAAAGAGCTTACAGGTCGTACTGACTGATTTTTCGGGTAGGACTGAGACCACTCACACACCAGAACAGCGAGGCCACAGTCCCTTGGGTTACATCCGGTACCTACTTGCTGCTAGGTGAACAGGGGCTACACACTAAAAGGCTCACCCATTTGCCTCGCCGCGCCCGGTACTCGAACCAGGTGTGTATGGGTGTGTGTGTGTGTTTGGTAACTTTGTTTACATTAGACTCATTCTGCACTATATCTTAAAATTCTGCCATAGTCAAGAACATATTCAACATAATGCGCGAAGGTCAAGGAAATCTGGTACTATCTGTCATTTTGGTGGCATGCTTCACTGTCATATGCACTGATTCCTTTGACACTGAGACACTTGAAGGATTTGCCTATGGTGGTCAGTCTCCGAAGATTTTCACACAATCATTGCACCAATAGCAAGATGTCAAAGAATACAATGAATGAGATCCTGCGTTTTCTTAAAATATTTCAGTCAGGCGCACAATAATTTACAATTTTCATGGTTAATTCTTTCACTACAATATGCAGCAATTCACAACACTAAAATTAACGCACAAAATTTCCACAAGCACCTGCAAGAAAGAAAAGAGATAGAAAAGAACAAATGTTCAATGTTTTGCCTGCATAATACCTATAAGTGGCTGTAAAGAAAGAAATATTATCTCGAATGGTTTGTGACTAAGGAAAGATGTGTCAAATAGTATTGAGAGGATAATATAGGCCTTGATAAACATTTCTCATCTGACAACCACGAATGTGGACTAACTGGCTTCATCAACCTGGCAGACGAAGCATAATTTTGAGTTTTGAGACTCCGGGATGAGGCAGCGACGTACTCACGTGAAGGTATAATTTTTTGACACTTCTACGCTGCACCAACATCTTTCAAAATACTAGTTGAAGCTACTCAGTTTTTTATTTTATTTATTTTTTTTTATGGTTCTGGGGACAAACACATTCCACATTATCAAAAGGAAAACAATCTGGACAACTCGGCTAATCATCTTTGTGACCTTTGAGAGAAGTGGTGGTAGCTTTCTCAGCCTCCTTGAACCTTGTCTGCGGTTCTTTTTTTTTTTTTTTTTTTTTTGCAAGGCTTCTTATGGTCTTGATGTTTTCGTAAGTTCGTTAGCTGGCTACCAAGTGCTGCTCGCAAGGACAAGAGGTGTTGGCGACTCACAGGTTGCATTTACTAGCACGCTCTCCTCTTCCACCTCGCCCCCCATTCTCCCAAAATAGGGATACTTCAATTTTTTTTTCTTTTTTTGAATAGCGGATCAGTATTATCATCCTCATATTACTACTACTACTATTACTACTACTATTAAGGGGTAGGAATGGTGCGCCACGGGTCCTTACACCCACCTGGCCAAATCTGCGTACTCCGGGGGCTCCTCCTCGGGCATGTCCATCTTGGCGAAGCGTGGAGGTGCGGGCTTCTGGGGCTGCCGCGCTGCTCAGTGACTGTAGCGTAGTTGGTGTCCCCCGCGGTTACCCTTGACTATACAGAGTGAGGTGAGGGTGTCTTCAAAGGTGTGTGTGTGTGTGTGTGTGTGTGTCTTCTGCCCACCTGCCTCGTAAAGGTCACGCCACTCTGCCGTCAGGGGACATGCGCGTGATGTGCCGTTGCCATCTTCAGCAGCGGCACAGTGTCCAGCAGCGATGTGTGGGGCCGCACATCACAGCCAACTTGATGCACATGGTGTGTGTTCCCTCACCTCTGCGGCGCCAGTGGCGGTTACCATGGCGACGCGTCCTTAGCGACCACAACTTTCCCCTATAGGGTGAGACTTCCCCTGGCTCCCACCCCATGCTCCCCTGACCAGGCTGACCTTGCACGTTATCTCATCCCAGGAAACATTACTCTTCACAGAAATATTTATGTCTGCATCCCGTCTCATTAAGCAGATACCTAAAAGGATTGCAAAACAAGAACTCATGTTATTGTTTTTTTTTTTTAATTTCTAATTAATTCAACTATGATATATATATATATATATATATATATATATATATATATATATATATATATATATATATATATATATATATATATATATATATATATATATATATATATATATATATATATATATATATATATATATATATATATATATATATATATATATATATATATATAATTTCTTTGTTATGTTGTGTTTTGAATACTAGCGACCTTCAATGTTGCCTAGACACTAGGAAAATAATTTTTTTATTAATGCGTAAGTGCCTCATCCTGTAGGACCGTAACAGCGCGTCCAGGCAGGATGTCTCTGTAGTTAGAGGGAACAGGTGACCTCCACACACATGGCAGAGGCGGTGGGGAACAATAGTAATTATTCACCAGTCTCTTCCACTGAAATCTGTGAGGCAAGAGGCGTTGCTACTTCCATTCTTCCGGGAGGGCGTGATTGGCCTGGGGGGCATGTCGCTGGGCACACACGCAGGCTGCGGTCACCTGCAGAATGCGGGGTTGGTAGTGGCTGCCGCCCGTGGACTCGGTGCTCCATACCATCACCTGCTGCTTCACGGAAGTACACTCGAAATCGCCACGCAAGGAGCAGCGGTGCCCGTCACACAGGCAGCTCACCTCCAGAATGGCGGGGGGCAGGGTGTCGTGCAAGAATTCCCGCCGCACCAAGTGCCAGGGACACTCCCCTGCCGTGGCAGCGTCCACTAGCCAGCGCGGGCGAAATCCGGAGAGGTCTTGTAGGTGCACGTTCTGTAGGTCCCCCTCCAGACTCTGGCAGGCGTCGTGGCGTGCCAGAGTGAGGAGGAAGCGCGGCACGGACGTGTACTGGCTGAAGATGTCCTCCAGCAAGGGGTAGGAGGGACAAGGATTCTCGGGCTGCAGCCAGTCAGGCGGCGGCTCCATGCTGGAGTTGTCCCATGGGTTGTTGCCAGCCAGATGGCTCAGGATGTCCTTGTAGAGGTCATCTGGAAATGCAGATGGGTCTGGATCTGACGACGCTGACATCGCCACAAGGAGGAGGACGAGGGCAATGCAAGACCAGGACTCAGCTGCCAGAGAAACCTTCATGTCCAGACCGGCTGACGCAGCTCCTTGTCACAGTGGCACTGCGCAGGCCGGCAGTGTAGTGCGTCTTCCTCATAGCCAGACCACTATATACCCTGGTTCTTCTCCCGCCCTGAGTGGGAAGCTGTTGTGTTTGGTGAAGGCAAATTACTGAGCATGTCTCCGCCTCTGACGATGAAGAGGCGTCAGGGTGAGTCCAGACATTGGTGGCTTCCACGTATTCCACCCTCGTCTGCTGACATGATGTGTTCCAGACTAATATCATGATATTCGAGGTAACAGGTGTCACCAAGCTCTGACGAACGTGAATCCAAAAAATGTTTTTCAGCAAAGTTGCTCCTCTCAAGCCGTTTTCTCTAGCCTGGAGAGGTGTACAGAAAATGCATCTTTCATCACTAAATAGTCTGTCTACTGTCTACTATCTTTTTATCACTCACTAGTGACCTTGATCTGGCTTTAGTTGTCTTCGATTTCCATCCCTATCAGGTACAAATCAGTAACTTCAAGATGCCCAATAATAAAGGCTTCGTTATGCTGCACGTGCAATGATCACAACCACCACGGCGGCAATCACACAAGGCCTTATGTAATGAGGCAAAGCGAGGCTGGCAAGTTCAGCCCACGGAAATTCCTCTTGAACTATTAATCTTGCAGTCTTCCTTATCTTATCATGGTTTATGATTAGACGTCTTGTGTGTGTGTGTGTGTGTGTGTGTGTGTGTGTGTGTGTGTGTGTGTGGCGAAGTGAAGGAAGGTACAGACGTTTATCACAGAAAAGAACACTAATTCAACCTGCTCCTTTTCTGTTAAGAGATCTTAACAACAGATCATATAAACATGTTATCTGACGACAAGTAGGTTTAGGAAGTACAGGGGGCGACGCTCCCTCACCAGACACTTCTAATTGTGATGATGAGGTTCATGTCTACGTCGCCATCAGTGAAGCACCAAAAGATGTGAAGAGTATGGTCCCGTCTTAACGCTTTAACACTCCTCAATGAGTATCTTCTTTTCAGGGTTGTTTTCTTTGGAATCTCCTTTTTGTGACTTTGGGTTTTCTTTCTTGTTAAAAGGCTTCTGTTTGTGTATGTCGGGAGACGAGGGGCTCGTGTCCTGGCCTTGTCCTTGCCGTCCTGCTTCCATGTACACATTGGGTTCCGTCAGCTTCACCATCACCTCGTAGAATCTGGCGTGGCTCATATGCTGTCTGAGGCGGTACAGCATGAACACGTCGCCGATCTTACTGACCTTCAACACGTCCTGGATGAGCGCGGTGATCTTAGTGGAAATATGTCTAGGCTTTGAAAAACGCAGCAGCAGGAGACGTACGTTTGGCAGCAACAGGGATAACAGGAAGATGATATAGCAGGAAGTGATGAATATAAGGAGGATCAACCACAGCCACAGGCCCAAGAAGATCTTCTCGTACAGCTCCATGACGGTGAGGTGGCAGCCAAATTTTTCCGTGCGAAGGCTCACCAGCTGATTGTCAGGGCTAAGCTCGCACCACACGAACGGCGGGAACGTTTGGGACATGTGATCAGTAAACTTCCAAGGGTCACGTGTGAACGGGTAAGACATATACCCGTACCAAATAAATCTTCCCTGTAGCACGAAGTCAAAGAAAACCATGGCTATTATGTCAATGAATAGGGCCAACGCGTTCACTACGAGGTATTTCCAGTAGAGGCCGTTGTGAGTCCGGATATTGTAGCACATGTAACGGTGTGCCTTTTCCACGATTTCGGCTTCTTTCTGGTCATACGTCTCGGCGCCTTTGTGCAAGTCCTCCAGCACCTTCTTACACTTCACATTCTCGAAGTTTTTGGAGACCTTCCGCGGGAGGTAGAAGAAGACCGTCAGCAGGAGGAAGGACCAATGGACCCACCGGTAGAAGAGAATGTACCGCCGCCCTCCCTCCTCCGCGAGATACGGGTACGAGAGACACACGTTCACGTACTCTTCTTTCACCTGCGCCTCTGCGTTGAAGTGTGACACACAAGTGATTGTGTGCTTTTGGTACCTGACGAAAGTGAGGAGGTGAGTGGGGAGGAAGTCATTGCAAGACTGTACGTCACACCAGCATTGAGAGAGAGAGAGAGAGAGAGAGAGAGAGAGAGAGAGAGAGAGAGAGAGAGAGAGAGAGAGAGAGAGAGAGAGACCCACCAGGAGTGCCAGATGGCCAGGAAGCCTGCCAGCAGGGCCCAGAAGGTCCAGCGGTAATGCATGCGCAGCACCAGGCCGTCACATGGGGCGACACTGGTCTTGGTGGCGTGTGACTTCACCACGCTCAGCACTGCCTCTATCATGTGGCGGACGTCCAGCAGGTTCTCTTTTCCTCCTCCCTGTTTCTTTTTACCATCATCCTGTGGAGGATATAAAGAACAAAGAGGATGACGAAAAGTGCCCAGAGGAGGAGGGAAGATAAGACTCACGTATTGTACAGAGAACAGTAGTAGTTTTAATGTCTTCTGGCCAATTACTTGGACATATGCATGGCAGAGTTCCTTTTTATTTCACTACCACCACCACCACCACCACCACCACCTTGATCATCTTCAGCTTCTGTGATTCCCTTAACTTCTCTTAGGCTGCCCGTCTCTCCCACGCCAGCGTAACTTATCTTTTCTCACCATCTAATTCTCCTCATTCTACATGTCTGTCTGTAAGTCTCTCTCTCTCTCTCTCTCTCTCTCTCTCTCTCTCTCTCTCTCTCTCTCTCTCTCTCTCTCTCTCTCTCTCTCTCTCTCTCTCTCTCTCTCTCTCAGGGCTATCGAAAAGGTGATATTACTAACGATGTTTTCTGCTAATCTACACACAATCAATCTGCTCGAGGAGGCATCTCTGCTCTCAACTGTCGCTCTCTTCACGCCAAGGCCGATAACAGAATTCGTGACAGTTCTGCCGGGATCCAAATACTCAGTTGGAAAGTATGATAATCAGCGCCATCTGGGCATCGTGAATCATGCCTCTCCATCTCATGGAATTAAGAATACTACGATAAGGTGGCAGTACTGTCAATGCTATGGTTGTGCGTTATGGGGTTAAACATACTTTGGGTAAGCTTCGTCGTAAGTTTTGTTTAGGTTATTCTTTTTTATGTACTTTTTGGCTATGTAGGAATGACTCTTTGTTATGTTTGTAACATAGGGAATGTCAACTGTCGCCATGGACGAGATGACGTCACAATTCCTTGATTTCTTCGTGACCAAGGTTTATTTTACAAGGTCAGAAAATTTAACTAAAAAGTGCACAAGACATTAGCCATTGTTCGTTAAGACAATCTCGAGTTTCTACGCGTACGGTAGTCATGTACGATAGTTTAGTGACATGCCGCGCTCACCTTCACTACATTTCACATTTTTCCGATACATCAGGTTCTCTGATCTGGAATGTGTCAGCTATCTCGAAATGTAACTGCCAGCATACCAGGGGACTTCAGACTAAGACGAAAAGCAACACACAGTGGAAATGAGAGCAGCGTGTCACTAGACTAATGGCCATGACTGCTGATGCCGATAACTGTACTAGTGTTCACTTCAGATCTTTACACCAAAAACACCAGGAATGCAGGAAACAGGTAATGTAGCAGGTAGTCAGTCTCCTCAGCAGCCAATCAGTTGAACGTGTATGCAGGCGTCATATGTGGTGGTCTGCACATCATCAGAATAATAATAAGAAAAGAAAGAAAAATTTCTACAGCAAAATTCTGTGGCTACCTCATGACTTGTACTTTGTTAATAACACGATCTGAGATTTTGTTGACTCGCAAAACAATAATTCACACACTACTTCTCGCTGTCCCAGATCGTATTTTAAATCTCATGGACAGTAGGAACATTGAGGGTTCGTTACCTTGTCCCCCGCCATTTTTCATTCAGTATTTGGTAAGGTGATAAGTCTCCCTCCTGCTCGGGTGTGTTGTCTTGGCTACAGCCTGGTCTGTACTGCATGCCCACTCTCACGGCGACCTTGTATGTGTTCGTTTGTGTGTGTGTTTGTGTGTGGGTGGGTGTGGGTATGATGTGGAGGATAAGTGGAAGGTGCAAGATAAAGAATGATACAGATACGTAGAAGTGTGTGTGTGTGTGTGTTGAGAGAGAGAGAGAGAGAGAGAGAGAGAGAGAGAGAGAGAGAGAGAGAGAGAGAGAGAGAGAGAGAGAGAGAGGGAGAGGTACATCCACCCCCGCTGTGGTCGCCTAGCTTCCATCTGTCGCTGTATGAGTTACCTGGCAGATTGCTCGATTACAGGTGGGCGCTCCTTAACTCTCTCATGGCACCCGGTAACCTCAAATTGCCTAGTTTTTGCTAATTTTGTTTGTTCCTTTTCCCCACGTACGGTGTGGGCTTCAGAACTTATATGACAGCAGACGGCCATGACTAGACATAAACAAATAGAAGGAAACAGTAACGACCTAACCACCAGATGTTCTAAGGTAGATTTAAATAAATGTCTTCGCGACCACTGGCTCTCTCTCTCTCTCTCTCTCTAGCATTCTTCTTTTCCCTCAAACTTTCTTCTATTCAATTTATCTTATCTGTTTTCCTCCTTATGTCTTCGTCCTTCTTTTTTTTTTTTTATTTTGGTTTTGTCTCTCTTCCTTTCTCACTTTTCCTGTAGATACGTGAGGTGTACTAATCGTGTAAGTATTTCCTTCCTAAGCATCGAACGGATCTACTCACATCTTCCTTCTCGCATTTATTTTACAATTTTCACTGTTCTCGTCTTCATTCTCTCTCTCTCTCTCTCTCTCTCTCTCTCTCTCTCTCTCTCTCTCTCTCTCTCTCTCTCTCTCTCTCTCTCTAACCCCACGGAACCACCAGAGATACCAGATAAGATATTTTTCTCCTTTGAAAATAAGGTTATTAACAATGACAATCCCTCACCTTCCCTTTAAAATCAGTAATATGCTTGTATGAGTTGATAGCGGTACGTTAGTGGACATTATGAGTTAACGATCAGGAATATATATAATGTGTTTAAGCGTTAGTTATCTTTTACCCCCATATTTTGTTTATCGCCTTTGTCGTCCTCATGATGTTTATTTGTTTTTCTTTTTCGTTATTCATTGCTTCATTCATCGTAGTTCAGGAATATTTTTCGTTAATCCGTCATTATTTACTGATTTATTTTCTTTATTTTATTTATCAGTTATTTTTGTTGTTTTTATTTTCATGTATTTATTTATTATTATTATTATTTTTTTTTTGTGTATCATCTGTTCGTCTCAGTTCTCATTCTCTAATATCCTTCCGCTCCTCTCCTGAAATCTCTACATCCACATCTGGAATGTGTCAGTTATCTCGAAATGTAACTGCCAGCATACCAGGGGACTTCAGACTAAGAGGAAAAGCAACACACAGTGGACATGAGAGCAGCGTCTTCTTCAGTTGTAGGTTGCCCTGGAATCGTTCAGCTCACGAGTTCCTTGCATCGTTCAGTTCTTCTGTCCACATCACCGTCTCCTCACTAACTCACTAACTCCTACATGAACACTCTAACTGATAATGACATTTGCTAATTAATCTGAGTAAGCTGAATTCGACTCAGCTGAAAATAAATAAATAAATAAAACAAATGGCGTTATGAAAAAAAAAAAAAAAGAAAGTCTTACTAGATCATGTTTGTCATCGGTGATATCTTATTGTACATTTCAAAGTTACACCATTTAATTCTTTTAAGTTTGAGATACCACAGTAGTCGTTAGTTAATTCATCCCCCCCTTCGCTCATATGCCAGCTCGGAACACTGCCACCCACCGCCGCATCGCAAACACATCATCAAGAAGCCTCTAATTCTGCCGAAGGAGGAGCTGCGCTGTGTGATACCCAAGACTAGCAGATGCACCCTTGATTGGAAGACGTGTGGCTGATCAGAGACACAGGAAAGAAAATTAAGGAGGAGGAGCAGGAAGAGCAGGAGAGGATCTATAGCGTCTAGTTATTACACACAGTCTCTATATTTATCAAGTGCTACACGTTTCTCTGAATTGATACAATGCAGCACCAACATGGGTTTGTTACGTGCTGGCGCCCACGTAGTACCATGTGATGCGTCAGGGTCACACTTGCTTGGGGCTGGGAATTTATGACGGTAAGGGATTTGCCACGACAAGGAAGATTAAGGTGACATAGAAAAAGAAAAAAACAAAAAAATTGACAGGAGGAGGAAGAAGAGGAGAAGGAGGAGGAGATGTATTAAATTAAATACATTTCAATCCCACCAAATCCAGCATCACTGATCCACTTCACTTGACACATTTCAAACAAGGCAAGGACTGACGAAACAAATACACAAATAAATAAATGAACAAACTAATCAATGAATAAATGGACAGAATAAAACCCCAATTCATACAAAGGGACCACAAACTTTACATTAAAGGAAACATTCTGTCAGGGATTTCTTATTGGAGTTTAAACAAGATGTGATGAGGGAAAGGGAAGAGCAAAGTTACCCTTCACAGCTCCCACACAACTCCTCCTCCCTCTTGGTGCCGGCTGCTGCGTCCACTCACGGCTCGAGGCTTGCTGGCGGCGAAAGTAAGGAAGTGGCAGGACCCGAGACGACACGCACACGGGGGAGGGAGAGGCGGCGCAGGGGAACGAGGAAAAATGTAAGGGGAAAAAAAAAGCAGGAAAGTAATAAGCAGATAAAGACAGAGGATAAAAAAAAAAAAAAGGCGTAAGGCGGAGTTTTAAAACACACACACACACACACACACACACACACACACACACACACACACACACACACACACACACACACTACAGTAGGGTAGTTTATTGACTAAAAAAAATCGAACGTGATCCAAAACAGAAAAAAAGACAATGAAAAATCCAAAATCATAGACCAAAAAAAAAAAAAGTCAAATCAATATACGAAAATATGTTGCATAAACTCACACACACACACACACACACACACACACACACCACGGTTGCTTTTCCTTTCCTCGTTAGCTTAGAAAGGACGTTGTCAATATGAACACGTGAGCGAGATAGGCGTGGCTTGGGGAAAGGGAGGAGGAAGAGGTCTGTGATAAGAGGTGTCCCCCGACAACACTCAAGAGACCCTCCTCGGCCCCTTGATCCCTCCTCCTCCTGTCCCGAATGTAATGAGTGAGTCAGGTGTGCGTGTCTTTTTTATGTGGTGGTGGGTGGTGGTGGTGGGGAATGAATGACAGTAGTAGAAGTTTCAGGTCCTACTGTACTAATATTTTACGTATAACAATATCGTTACTGCTAAAACAACAATAACATCAACATAAACAATAACAACAACACTACCACCACCATACCTACAACAACAATAACAATAACAACAACAATAACAACAACAACTACTACTATTACTACTGCTACTACTACTACTACTACTACTACTACTACTACTACTACTACTACTACTACTACTGCTACAACTATAGCAGTGATAGCAGAGGCGGCGGCGGCGGCGGCGGCGGCGGCGGCTGCGGCAGTGGTGGTGGTGGCAGTGATATTATCATTAAAATTTCAATAGGGGCACTTAATAGTCTGCCGAACACCACGATGAAGTCACAACAGATCTCTTTCCTCACAACACGAGCCTCGATACAGCCACACAGCACCGCATGTCAAAGGACACACCTGTACCTTGCTGCCTCAAGTGAAGGGATATTAGGTTAGGGCAGATTAGCTTATCAAGATTATCAAAGCATATCTTTTCCCTTCCACTCACTTTCTGCAAGGAGCACTCACCCCTCTGGGCTTCTGAATAAGTGCTATCCGACGAGGCTCTCCTGGGAAAGGGTTTAATAATGTAGGATAAAGACCGTCGTGAGGCGGGAAAGGCTAAAAACATCATAATTTTCCGTTGGAGTGAGCAAAGGTTCCCTTTCGCCCGTCAGGTGGCAAAGGGACGCGTTACTCAACACGGCGGCAGCAGCAAGTGACGGGACACACATGGCGGCGCTGTGGGAGACTCGGCATGCCGCGCTCAACGCCTTGGCAAGGACATTACTAATAAGAATACACGGTAGGAAGTGATTCCAGATGATTCGCTGGTCTGTAACGAGGGTTTGTGAACTAAACTATGTGCGAGAGAACAGAAAAGAGAGAGAGAGAGAGAGAGAGAGAGAGAGAGAGAGAGAGAGAGAGAGAGAGAGAGAGAGAGAGAGAGAGAGAGAGAGAGAGAGAGAGAGAGAGAGAGTATATATATATATATATATATATATATATATATATATATATATATATATATATATATATATATATATATATATATATATATATATATTATATACACACACAAACACGCCTCTCTCTCTCTCTCTCTCTCTCTCTCTCTCTCTCTCTCTCTCTCTCTCTCTCCAGCACGTGTTCTTGGTCCGCCATGCAGTGAAGACGGAAGACATTTATCAGCATTGGTACACACTGTGTACAATTCTTTTCTCAGTTAGCGTTTCTTCAGCAGCTTCACTCATTGCTCATTCCAAGAAGCCAGGCCTAGCTGGGGTGAGGCCGATGGTGGAGTGAAGGAAAAAGGGAGCTGAGGCGCGACTCATTTATTAACAAGTAAAATACTACAACAGACAAAGTAATTCAGAGTGGGTGGTGTGCTGAAGGAACAAGGTGAGGGACTACGGTACTCGCCGACCAGCGGCGACTCCCGGGCTGCCGAGCTGGTCTGGGGAAGGGTGGTCGAAGGGCTGAGGAACTGCAGAAGAGATGCAGCCCGCATTCCCGAATGTCCGATTTAGAGGAAGTCGCTCAGTGGTTGAAGGCCTGGACGCGCTGGTAGGGCAGCTGTGGGGGCACGGGCAGCACTGCTCCGCTGGGCTGAAAGCCGCCGTGATCAGCAGTGAAGGCGATTTCGACGGGTTGGCCCTCGGGAGAAGTGAATCTGTGGCAGCAGGGACAAGTGTGAGGAAAATCACCCACCACTGAGGCTCCTCACGGCGGCACACCAACACCAACACCAACACTCACACTTACACCCACAACGATACCAAAGACAGATACTCACGCATATCTGCCGCGGGACACCTGTCCGTTGTTCTGAGCACCCTCCTCCTGCCTGAAGGTGCCATCGCTGGTCTCGTATTGGAAGGAATACTCCCCGTAGGCGTTCTGTGATCTCTGGTCGTTCAGCAGGGCGGCACCGGAGAAGCGACCTCCTCCACCTGAGTAGCCACGCTCACAGGACACAAGGGCCACCAGGGCTGCCACCTGAGAGACAAGAAGAGGAGCTGAGGTGGCATGATTAACCACAGGGGAAGGCTCAAGACGTAATGTGAATAGATCCTGCCACGGGGGTGTCGGAAACTGTTATATTCATAGGATGTGAGAGAGTCTCAAGGAAAGACACCAGTAATACAAATCAGGGACTGATCTATACACCCACACCATTGCTCCCGCCCTTCAGCACTACCTTACCATCATTGGTGTGCTTCATTTAGTATCTACACAACAAAAGTGATATATTCAGACTGAAGAGTTGTCAGGCACGAAGAGAACCAAGAGGTGAAGTTTAGTACTATGAGAGAGATACGAATACAGCAGAGAGGAGGCACTCACCACGAGGAGAACACGAGCTGCCATTGTGCTGACTGAGGGAGACGATGGAATGATGGTGAGGAAAGAAGATCACGCCTTTTATAGCCGGCTAAGCCACTCTCCCTGTAATGATGGCTTGTGCACGCAAGGGAAGTCACTTCTTGCGCGGCGTGGGCGGTGGGGGGAAGGGGTGGGTTAAGATGCGGTAGATGACTTCACTTGCACAGAGCTTCATGGAACCGTCTCGCAACACATTACTGTAGTACTGCTGCACACACCATCCATACACAGAGTACCCACACTTTCACTATATATGTAGAAATACTTAAACAGTGCTCCATTTTTCCTCTAAGGATGTTTGAGTATTTTGCTTCAAACGTACTGAAATTGTACCCTCCCCCATGCCGTATTTTTGAGTTGGAATGATTTTACTTTCCCTCTCAGAGAAACAACAGGTGATGTGCATTCTCTCCGCCAGAAAAGAAACTCTTTAATCATGACACGCAGCGGGAAACACTCTGTGCTGTGCTTACGCCCCACTTGAGAATTACAACACTTCCCTGCCACTACATTACTGTGCTACAACACTGTACTACGAAGCGACCACTACTGTGTCTCAACACTTAAATATACTGCAGCCAATACAACTACTACAACACTATTACACTGCAATAATAATGAGAGAGAGAGAGAGAGAGAGAGAGAGAGAGAGAGAGAGAGAGAGAGAGAGAGAGAGAGAGAGAGAGAGAGAGAGAGAGGTGCTTGAGTAAGATTTCCTACACGCGTGCGGGGCAAGTTTCACATCCTCATGGCGACCCACAGTAATGACAAGCTTCCCTTTTAATAACGTATAATTCTGCAAGCATCTGACGGTCATTGCGTCACTAATATTTCTCGTAAACATTCAAAATATACGACTGAGGAAGAAAGAAGTGCTAGGGACTACACAAGACTTTCCTGACATCGCTCGAAGACTCTCATTAGAAAGGCACTGGAGTTTTCTTTTCTTATATATACGAGTATATATATATATATATATATATATATATATATATATATATATATATATATATATATATATATATATATATATATATATATATATATATATATATATATATATATATATATATATATATATATATATATATATATAGCTGTGATATGAATAAAGAAAGTGATATTTTTTTTCTTTCGGATTGCGAGTGAGAGAGTGAGTGAATGAGTGAGTGAATGGATGCTTGTTTTCTTCTATTTTCTTCGGGTTTGTGATGCAAAGATAGATATTCTTTTTCCCTTCAAATTGTAAGTGAGCGAATGAGTAAATGATGATGTGGCATAAAGACAGCTGGCATGACATTTTCTTGGGGTGATGGAGTGAGTAATCAGGAGCGTGGAGCGGAGTGAACGACATAAATTATCCCAAATTATCTACAGGTGTACAATATTCTGAATTTTCTGAAAGATATAATGTGTTCGCGGTGGTTTGCTTTTTTCTTTCTTTCATTTTTACTGTTCCGCTTTGGGATTCTTAAGATTTTACTGATTTACAGTTTTTACTGTTTCCATATATATTTTTTTCCTATAATTTTATTGACTGATTCTTACCTACCAGTGATAAATGCATGGTAGAAATTAAGAAAACGAAATAGAATCTAGGAAGATCAACATGACCAAAAATTAACGCATGAACTTTATAATTTTGTAAGTATATCAACTAAAAGATCAACTAATAAAGGTAATAAATAATAAAGGTGTACTGAGGCTTAGCATGAAGACGTGTGAGGCAAAATGACGGAAGTGAGTGCGTCTTGGGAAGCGAGTCTGTGATATAGTGAGTGAATGTAATGTAAAATGAAGAAATGAGTGAAGTTAATGCAGAGTGGTGTGTGTCTGTGTGTGTGTGTAACATAGAAATAATGAACATGTCATGAATGAAGTCTGTGAAAACTGAAACAGCAAGACAACAGCAAGACGAACAATGAGGAACAGAGGAATGAAGCGTGTAAACAGACAGGAAGAGTGAGCGAGGAAGTGAGAGCAAAAGTGAGTGTGACATGTCTGGCAAACAACAAATAAAGGTGTGTGGAGAGCAGTGAATGGGAGGCGTGTGTGTGGACAGTGAGTGGGTGAGTGTGTGAGGCGTGAGGCAAGAGGGGCCATATTCTGAAACACGTGCATCACACCACTACATAAAAAAAAAGATAAATAAATAAAAAAAAAAACTCTAGTTGAAAATACCTGGCTTTTTTTCAGTGTTTATATGATTCTAGTGAAAGATTAACAAGATTAACAAAAGAAACACTCTTGAGACCCCGGCTAATCATTACAGTGGCCCTGGAAAATAGCCGTGGTGAGAGAGCAGAGCGTCACAGAATACGGGCCAAGACGAGGCGAGGGGAGGCGCAACACGGCGGTCTGGGAAGCCGTCGCGGATCAATACAGGGAAGCAGGTGGCGGCGGTGTCGAGCCTGGTCAAAGCGGAGACAAGACGCCTTCCTCCCCACTGCTTCTCCCAGGGACCCCGTGGCGCAATGGTAGCGCGTCTGACTCCAGATCAGAAGGCTGGGTGTTCGAGTCACTCCGGGGTCACAGTGTCATTTTTATGGGGAATTCCTGGCGGCTATACCTTCTTCAGACAGGTACCCGATTATTAATGTAAACCTGCGTGTGTACAGGTAACTTTCACGTATACTTTTGCAATGAAGAGTGCACGCTGCTCACCTTGGCCAATTTAGCAATACTTACTGATAATCGCTCATGATGCACCCCTGAGCACGACAGTGGCAAAGAAAAACTGAGGATATAAACAGAAAGAGAAAGAGGCGGCGAATAAATAAGTGAAACGAATACACTCGAAATACAGTGAAAAATATGTCACAAGGAAAAAAAAAAAAAAAAATGTAAAGCTACATAACAAAGAAATAAAATCTAGAGCACAGAGCAACAGTCCAGGAAGCACAAGCACTTTCCGCTTACTACTCATTTACTATCCGTTCAATATCGGTCTCTTACATCAAAGCATCGAATGAAGTACTATTGAGTTAGTTCGAACACTACGTACAGGAAGCAGTACAGGAAGCAGATTCGTGACCTTTGACCTGATATGTGTCGACTATCTACAACATTGACTTTATCTGCTCACACATCTGAAGCCCACGAGGAGTTTTTCAATGATAAAATAAGCGCTCTATTATCAAAATTACAGACATGAGAGATAAAAATACCCTTCTAAGTAAACTCTATGGGAACTCGTGGCCACAAATATCTGTCTTGGAACTGCAGATGTTCAGTCGGGATGATGAACATCAAGACCACTAAGAACCTAAGTGCTAATTCGCCTGCCAAATTTCATCCGGTTTGAATATGATTGCGTTTTAATCTCTCTCTCTCTCTCTCTCTCTGAACTACTGTAGGAACATGAATAACGATTAAGTAATATTGATAATAACAAGAGGCAAGGAAGTAGTGTTGGTGGCGGTTTGGGATGTTGGAAGGGAGGACAAGGAAGGGGATGCCGAGGCTGATCCATTTTTTTTCTCATTGCTTGTCTATTAAACTTACATGTAAAGCAAAGTGTTTTATGCACTTTATGGCTGCATGTAAGATCGCGGTGGTGAGCAATACGCAGATGTGGTGTGTGGTGTGCCTGGCAGGATGCGTGTGGAGGAGGAGGCACGGGACTGATTATTTTGAATTTCTGAAGAAATGCGTGTGTCAATAAACTATCTATCTATCTATCTATCTGTGTATGTGTGTGTGTGTGTGTGTGTGTGTGTGTGTGTGTGTGTGTGTGTGTGTGTGTTCGCGCGTGTGCCTCGCTATTCCGAGACAGGTCACTTCCCTCTCCAACCTGCTTTTGGCGGAATGCTTCGGCCGCCCCCGCAGTCCATAGTACATAAAAATGGTGACCGCGGTGGAAGAAGTCGACGCTACAAATCCTCCTGGCCCACATGCCCTGCCTGCTCGTCGCCAGCTACTCCAGCTACCTTCATCGCCTGCGGGTAATCTGCTTAGCCGTCACCGATGCATTTCTGCTAAGCCATTACCGACGCGAATTGGTACGCTACTACACGTCTACGGTACTTTCTTCAAGCTGCTTTTAGGGCCTCTTTCAAGCTTTTTATGCCCCGCCAGCCTGTGCCCATACGACTTCAAGCCGTCACCGACTGCTTTGCTGCTGATCCCGTCGTTCTAAGACTTTGTATCTCATGCCGTCAGTCTTCGCATCTGCGACTTTTGGTGTTCCTGTCCGTGTGGTCTTTCCTCCTCGTGGCTTTCCAGTGCATAATCTGCCACTCATCCACCACACTTGAAGATTTTATCGCCATCATGTGCATTATTAGTGCAATGTTATGATTTTAGGCATGAATGCATGCCTAAATGAGTGGCCAAGCAATGTGGCAGGATGCTTCACCCGTCGCCCGCATTCCATTCTTCCGTCCCCTGGGACCTGACACCAGCCTCGGTCAACCATGTGGTGTGAGGGTAGTAATAGTACACGTTTGATTTTATGTGTGACTAAAGGAATCACACAAACACATATCACCTTCCTTCTTTTAATGATGATATAGTAGTAGTAGTACACGCTTGATTTCGTGAGACACTGATATGACGGACGTGATGTGACATGATATGATTAGATGTACTCAACTCTCTCTCTGAATTGACTGACTCTCAATGCTACATACACGGTCTATTTATGTAAATCTGCCTACTCAAGATCAGAAGGGAACTGGCCAATAGAGATTCTGGGAAGACTGGCAATCAGATGGATAGAAAAAGGGGTACTTAGGCCAATAACAGGTGATCCTAATTTGTGACCAATGACCTGCGAGGAAGGCAATGCAGGTGTTTTCCCTAAGGACTGGAGAGGAATGTAGGGAAGGTGAAGAAACTTCCTTGAGAGTGGGGTACAAGTAAAAGATAAAAATAGGACAGACTCACCACATGGAAAGAATACTGAACAACAGGACACACATGAATTGATGAATATATAATAATAATAATAATAATAATAATAATAATAATAATAATAATAATAATAATAATAATGATACGACTGATATATTGTTTTTTTCTGTTATCTCTGAGGCGTCGCTCCTTACAATAAAGTTTGCTGGACACCTAACCTGCAATTTTCATAACCAGTAACATTATGAAGACACCTGTACTGACTGTCAAATGCAAAAGTCCAATTGGAGGTTTTAATGGTAAATTTAAACTCGCCTCTAAACGATAACCTTCAGACTAACAAAATAAAACAATGTCTTTCACACATAAGCACCCTGGCAGCTCTAACATATAGCAAATCCCACACGAGGCTTATCCTGTCTTTGGGTCACAACGCCACCACCTCGCCCTCCACCTTGCGCCGGTCGTATGCCTGGGCAGCTGGCATGAAGATCCACAGGAGGAAGCTGACGTAGACGTAACCAGAGACAACCCACATGCTGAATGGGTAGCTGCCACTAGTGTCCCGCACCAGACCTAAGGATGCCGGGCTCAGTTAGGACAGGTGGAGTGGAGAGTGCGATGGAAGGCTGGGTGATAAAGGAGGATCTGAAACAATACTGGGCAAATAAAAACCTATCTCTTGTAAACAGATAAATAAAAAAAAATCTATATTTCTTGTACACAGACATATGAAAACCTGAATTCCTTGTAAACAGAAGAACAAATAAAGACGACTACAAGTGAAGATGTAAAGGTTAGTAAAGTCAAGACGGAACTCCTAACGGGACAAAAGTTCTGCCTGCGCTCGTAAAAAGAACACACATTCTACATGACTATTTGTGAGATGGTTTCCGAAAGCTGCCCAGGTGAGACTTAACGTGCTGGAGAAGGACAGATAAAATCCAGAAAAAGGAGAGTGGAAAGATGGAACAGAAGGATGAGTGGAGGAGAGAAAAACGAGCATGGAGGCGAGGTGGAGGAATGGGCAGGGCAGGCAGAGATAGTAAATACACGTAAATATTGTTCAATACACGGAGGAGGAGGAGGAGGAGGACTTACCTATAAGAGGACCAATGGTGAGGAAGCCAGTAGCCATCATGAGCGAGGTTCCTCCAAACATTAGCGGGAGGTTTTCAAGTCCCATGAATTCAACCATGATAAGGTTGAAGAGACTCATGGTGGTGCCGACGCCCATGCCCCAGGTCGTCATGACCACCATCATCCACGGCACCGACTCCAGCAACGGGAACACTTGGGGAGGACATGAAGCGTTCAGGTGTGCAGGGACTTTTAAGTGAGATATTTTGGCGTGATTGATGAAGGTATGTTGTCATTAGGAGGCTGTCCAAATATGGTGTGTGTGTGTGTGTGTGTGTGTGTGTGTGTGTGTGTGTGTGTGTGTGTGTGTGTGTGTGTGTGTGTGTGTGTGTGTGATGTTCCCTTACCCATGATGGAGGTGGCGGTGAGAGCTAAGCCAGCCATGTAGGCGAGGCGCATGTTGTACCAAGCATAGTCTGAGAGCACGGAGCCCAATATGCGCATCACTAGGTTGGAGAAGGCCGAGGCGGAGATGCAATTGACGGCGTCCGCGAGGCTGTGTCCCGCGATCTGCATGGCGAAGGGAACCATCATAATGAAGTTGTAGAAGCCGATGAGAAAGAAGGTGGAGCCGAGGCCAATGATGAGAGCACACGGTGACCGCAGGATGGCGAGGCCTGCCACAGTGTTGCGCGCCACGCGGGCCATCAGCCTTCTCAGGTCCACGACTTGCCGGGGTGCACCCGCGTCTGGCTCTACTCCATCTGGTTTATATTTCGTACTTGTGGATTCCTCTCCGTCCCAATGAATGCCGTCCTCGCCTCTAGCCCGTGTGTGTGCCACCAGACTCGCCCACTCAGCCTCCTCGCCGCCACAGTCAGCCTGCCTGGACTCCCTGGCTGCAGGCTCTGTGTAAGGGGGGCTTGCGGATTGCGGCGGTTTCTTCAAGTGCCACTCGACCGGGTGGTAGAAAGCAGCGCCCACGCAGCAGTTGAGGATGACGGCGGCCAGGATGAGCGTTGCGCCCCGGTAGCCGTACTCGTCCTGCAGAAAGCGCAGGAAGGGTGGGCCCACAATCTGGCTAGTGCACACGCCTGCCATCATCACCGCGTTGGCCAGGCCGCGCCTCCGGTCGAAGTAGGATGGCACGATGATGAAGGTCATGCACATCACCAAGCCGCCGCCTATGCCTGCCGACCGGAAAGCGTCAGTCAGGGAGACACAAAACGCACTTTACGACAACCGACTTGCCTTTTATTAGTCTCACAGAGGGGCAAGACGCCCTGTGTTCTGACCTGACAGCAAGGAGAAGGAGAAGAGGAGGAACACAGGCGACGGCGTGAAGGCGGAGAGCAAGAGGGAAACGAATGCCAGCAGCACCCCAGTTATGGCCACGGGTCTCCACCCGAACTCCTGCGTCAGTGGCTTTATCATCAGCCCCATCGTGTTCCATATACAAGACTGGACGTTGAAGAGCCAGAAGTTAAGACTGGAGGAGCTGCCCTCCTGCAGCAGGTAGCGGGAAAAGATCACGCCGAACCCTTGATTCACCAGAGGCATCACCATCTGTGGAAACGTGGTACTAAATGACCACCTCAAGACTCATCAGGCGCCCGACACTGCCACAAGAGTCACAGTGGCCCACAGCGGCCGGTCTAAAGCTTGGCGAGTCACGGGAGGGGGAGCCTTGAAAATGATGGGGTATTGCAAAATATGAAAACAAATCTTGGTTAATCACTCAGTTTATCATATTGATGCAAAGGTCTGTGAGACCCCTAAAAATATTATAGATACCAGACAGTAGATATGATTGGTCAGTTTTCACAAATAAATGCCCTAAGGGAATTTATTTGCAACATCGGGCAGGTGGCAGCGTGTGGGGGTTGTTCACCAACAACAACAGTGTCACGCAGCCTTCCCTGAAAACAAGACCTGTGGTCATCACTCACCGCAAGGATGAAGCTGCCGCCTACCACCAGCCATCCCCACCCTCCATCAGGCACCCGCGACGTCCAGTCTTGGGTTGGGGTCCTGCTGGCCGAGCCCGCCTCCTCTGAAGGCGTGACGACCTGCACCACCGAGTAACCCTTCCCAGGCCCCGGGGTGCACCCTGCCTCGGACATCTGTGGCGCCTCGGGCATGGCGTGGCGTGCAAGTCAGGTGAAGAGGCCCTGAGCGGGTCGGGCTGTTCCAGCAGAGGAGTGAGGCGGGACTGTGATGGAGGTGGAGAAGCATCAGGTCATTACCGCGCCGGGCCACTATCACCTGCCAGTGAAGTAAGGCTGATCTAATCACTGCTCAGCCATTGAACAGACGCCTCCAGAGTCCACACGCTGGCGTGACATCGGACGAGGTATCAATAGTCTGCTTCCTGACGCCCATAAAGCCCATAAGACCATAAGGGCGAGGCAAGTGCCGTCTTTATTGGTACTTTTTAGCAGGCAAATTTGAAAGCCAGGAAACAACCGTTCCCATTTACTTCCGTAATTATTTGTAAAATTTAGACGTAGAGCTTACTGTAAGAAAAATATCAGTTAATTATCCCCAATAATGTTATAATTTCTTTGGTCGAAAATAAAAAAAAAGCACAAATAAACTAGCAACGTCATCACAATTAAACAAAAAGATAAATCTTGGGGAAAAAAAAAGAATAGTAAGGTATAGCGTTATGTAATAAACACCGGGGAACTTTCCATTGTTATTGCTCAGAAACCACACGAATAACTTCTCCGAACCACACGGTGAGAGGGAGTACACATATTGGCGGGGAGTGACGCACACGCTCCTCGCACACAGAAAACGTTAAGTGCAAAAATTAATACAAATAATTCCCGTCAGGACGTATAATAATAATAATAATAATAATAATAATAATAATAATAATAATAATAATAATAATAATAATAATAATAATACTGCAACAATAACAATGCTATTCTCGCATGTTGACAACCTGTGCACAAACATCATTCAACATTTCAGTGGATACCAACATCACCCTAATGCAACACCAGCCACCACCGAGTATTTCATCACATCACACGATCACAACGACACTGATATCTCGACACTTTACCACCGCACTTAATACCGCTGCACACACACACACACACACACACACACACACACACACGCACACACACACATGCACACACGCGCGTGCGCAGAGAGAGAGAGAGAGAGAGAGAGAGAGAGAGAGAGAGAGAGAGAGAGAGAGAGAGAGAGAGAGAGAGAGAGAGAGAGAGAGAGAGAGAGAGAGAGAGAGGGGGGGGGGAGGTGTACAAACTCCTTGCTTTTCATATTTCCATACCACGCATCATGTGATCAGACAGCGACAAAGATCTGTAAATACGCAGTTACTAAGCACACCGAAAACTTAACTCACTGATAAATCTGATGACATGATAACAGTCAGCCAACAACAAGAAAGACACAGATGAATGACCAATCAGTTTTCAGCGAAACGACCCTCCCGTGCCTCTGAATGAGAGTCCTGCCGCCTCACCATTTCACCTGACTTTCCAGATTCAAGTTGCTTTCAAATTCATGAAAAACACCCATTTTCTTTTTTTTTTTCTTTTAATCTCAAAGTTACACATTATATCATCTGTTTACAAGCTTGTGATTTTTTGTGTAGGAAAAGCGAGAGGAGTCTTCGCCTCTACTTTCTTACGCCTCTTTACATTAAGGGTGATAGGCCTATTGTTTGTTCTTCCTTTGTGTTCTGAGAGATAGCGAGCCATACATAAGTATAACTATCAAATGCAGTGAATACAACATCTCACAGAATAGAAGAGAAGTAATGGTGGTTAGCTGATGACTCATGGTATGGGGTGTTGAAATTAATTCAGTAAACGTATCATTGGTTTTCATTATGAGAAGTCACACAATCGGCTACTGCACTTCTGGTCCTCCAAGACACAATTGCCTCACGTGTGCTTATATCACCTTAACCTACTTTCCGCCCCATTACCAAGCAGGCTAAAGAGTTTTGTGGGTCACTCACTCCTTGTTGCCGTTGTGTTCTTCTATTGCTTATCACTTTTTTTTTTTTGCAGTTCTTGATTTACCCCAGTTTTTAGTTACCGCACTTGCCATTACAACAACAACAACAACAACAACAACAACAACAACAACTACTACTACTACTACTACTACTATTACTACTACTACTACTACTACTACCATCTATCCATTTATGCATCTATCCATTTATTCATCCTTAAAAATTACTGTATTCGTGACCACGCCAAGGAAAGATGAACACGTGAAAGAAAACGAGGGGAGGGAGGGAAAGAGAAAGAGGAAAGGAGGGAGGGAGGGGAACATAGGGGAAGTGTGTGAGGGGAAAGGAGGGGAGACTAGCATTTTGAGGCCTAACCGATGCCAGGAAGAGTGGGAGAGGATGAAGTAAGGGAATAGCGGGAGCAGAGAGGGGATGAGTCACTGACAGAGAGAGAGAGAGAGAGAGAGAGAGAGGTGCCCTTGACATGTTTTCGTAATATGGTTCTATAATAAAGGGATGTATGGAAGTGATGGAGGATTGCTTAAGTTTCTACTTGTTTATTTTTCTCTTTATCTACGAGTTTGTTGTGTTTGTTATTCCGAAGACAAAAAACGTACATGGAAACTATACATATATTGGAGAAGGAAACGAAAGAAAGTAAGAAACAAAGAAAAAAAAAAAAAGAAGGAAAGATCATAAACTTGACACCTGAAAGTTTACGTAAGAGTAGATATTTATGGTGTGAGATGATGGCGTGCTCTCTCTCTCTCTCTCTCTCTCTCTCTCTCTCTCTCTCTCTCTCTCTCTCTCTCTCTCTCTCTCTCTCTCTTCTAACAGCAATCCATCAAATGAATCAAAACATTAACTAACCTCCGTGTGTACTCTGTCCGCACTGCAATGATAAATAATGAAGAGGAGGAGGAGGACATTATATTAGTGACAATGCATAATCTCTTCTTCACACACCCTCCTCCGCCTCCTTCCCTCCGAGTACCTGCTGTTGGCGTCGCAGTGGGCAGAGGCGGGGACTGTTGTGTTGTTTCTGCTGCAGCAAATACTGCGAGGAGAGGAGGCACCAACTGACAGGGCCGCCGCCCACTGCCAGATGCCGCCAGAGACCCAGAGATAAGAGTGTCAGGGGAGGACTCGAGAAACAAGGGGAGAGGAGCCCTTTTATTTTGATCTATCTGTTTGTTGATTTGAGAGGTGCTTAGACCTTGATGAGGGGACGAAAGTAACAATAACAACAACAACAATGACAACGACGACAAAGGCAACAACAATAATATCGACAACAGCGAGGGAGCGACAACAGCAATGACGGCAACAACAACGACGACAACGAGAGCGACAATGACAATGACGACAACAACAACAACAACAACAACAATGACGACAACAACGACAACTACTACGAAAACAAGAACGACTACTACTACTACTACTACTACTACTACTACTACTACTAATAATAATATGTTTGTTCATTTGAGATATGCATCCTTAAGACCTTGGTGAGGGAACAACAACAACAACAACAACAACAACAACAACAACAACAACAGCTTCTCCTTCCACTGCCAGCAATCTGTTGCGAATTCTGTCCCGACTCGACAATTTCTCGGCGGAAGAAGTAGCGGCATATCGTAACCCTACCTGGAATCACATGATCTCGGTGACCTCCATGCTGCGGCTCAAGTCAATAATCAATTTACGTTTTCTTTTTCTTCCTGTCTCGCTTGTCTCGCTCCAAGTCACACTTATTAAGCCGAAATAGTGTCTGTGGGGGCGCGAGGATTCACACACTGATAGAAATTCGTTGGTGGTATTATTATTATTATTATTATTATTATTACTATTATTATTATTATTATTATTATTATTATTATTATTAGTAGTAGTAGTAGTAGTAGACAGAAAAATAATCAGCACAGTCATAATGTTTGGGAAATTACGCAGCAACTTTAAGTACATTCCCTTGAAGATCTGTTCATAGGTGACCTCAAGGTACCACGGAAGTAAGACAAATATGACCTTGAATAAGACTAACAAGTAGTAGTAGTAATAGTAGTAGTATTGTAGACGTCATAATTCCTTCACTATTAAACATAATCCCATAATCTACATGTTATAAAAGCACATTTCAGTCGACGAAAAAAACAAAACAAAAAGAGAGAGAAAGAGAAAAAAGAAACAGCTTAGACTATGAGTTATTTACCGCCACCACTTCATCATTCACAGCACAGTAAGAAACAACACGATCGTCCCATAGCTTGCTGGTTGGCCTCGAGTGTGGACTTGGAATGCAACACGGATGATTACCAAGAACACTGCACGCTCGGAATTTTAGGGGAAGGAAAGAGGGAGGCCAGGCAGGTCACCTCTGGAGTCCTAATGGGTTGCTGTCTGCCACAAGGAAAGCATAACAGTGATACTGGATCAGCGAGGATGAAGGACGAAAAGACTCACGGAATGCCTCAGTGCAGGTTTCTTTTAAGTTCTCCCTTTATACTTACAATAATATCGTTTTCTATCACCGCGTTAGAGAAATAGCTACACGTACGAGGGTAAACGTTTTAAAGACTATGCATGCATTTTGAAGCACTCTGGGCTCTCATAAGGACTGTTTCCAAAGGCCACAGGTTCTCGTGGGTGTTTTGTAGACCTGAGAATCCGCTAGTAGTAGTAGTAGTAGTAATAGGAGGAGGAGGAGGAGGAGGAGGAGGAGGAGGAGGAGGAGGAGGAGGAGGAGGAGGAGGAGGAGGAGCAGGAGCAGTAGTGGCAGTAGTAAAGGCTTATCAATGCGTGGAGCACAAGGAGCACTTTCCAAGGTATTCAAGAATATCTACCCTTCGGACAAAGTGAACGCCATATTATCTATCACACGGACTCCAGGGAAGCTAGCAACAGCCCTATAAAGGACATTATATATGGAAAATATCGGTGTTATTTCAGTATTACCTCCGCATCATGAGTGAAGTCTTTTTGTGACAAGTAATAATAACTAATATGGTCAACATTTACATCAAGTCGGTCATATTATTTATTTATTTATTTTTCTCTCTCAGTGGCTTACATTCTGCGAGACGGATTTTTCCCATTAGTGCAATCTTACAATTAATATCCCGTCCATTCTCTTTTAGCGTTTTTTTTTTTATAAGCGTAGGTTAGTGTGGATTAGTGAAGTCAAACAACATAGCGAAACTGAGTTCGTGTGACCAAAAACAGTGAATTATACCCGCGTATAAAGAAAATATGGTGTGGGTGAGAGAGGTACGGTACTTCTAAGCCAGTGGGCGATTTTCAATCCTAATAAACGTCATGATGGTCACAATCTATCTTAAAATTCAGGTACAAGACACACCGTAGAAATAGCTTACGTAAGTTCAACAAAGGCTAAATTAAAAAGAAAGGAAACAGCTACAAAGAAAATAGTCTGTCCACACGAGTACGATCATTCTGAAGACTTACCAGAAGCTTGAGAGAAAAAAACAAACAAACGAAATGGAGACTGAAATGTAAGAAATCGGCAGTATGAGATTAAAGACAACTCAGGATGAGCGTGCTGCGATGCAGCGTGACGATTAGTCCCCAGCACGACTCGCTTCACCTCACTGGAATAGATAGCATCAAGATCACCAATGTTATTTTTATAACTTTGTAGAAACAGGAGGAGGAGGAGGAGGAGGAGGAGGAGGAGGAGGAGGAGGAGGAAGAGGAGGAGGAGGAGGAGGAGGATTACATAAGATTACAAACAACAAAGGAGCTTCATGTTTTCGCTGTGCTGTTTGACTTCACTAATCCACACTAACCTACGCTTACATAAAGAAAAAAAATGCTGAAAGAGAAGGGAGGATGAAGGAGAAGGAAGATAAGTATACAATTCGTAGTAACAGCGAATGTCATGAGCTTATCCTTATCGTAGAATGATAGCGACGTGCATGTCCCCACAGCTACAGAGACATACAAGCACGCGTGTCTGTGAAGGTTTATTTTTCTAAGCGATTCCTCTCTTCCCTCCCCAGCCCCTCTCAGCCAGCCTCGCCTAGCCTGGTGATTGGGGGTATCCGGCATGTTAGGACACAGCGGAAGAGGGTGGCAGATGAGACGGGAGGGAGGATAGGGGTGGGGATGGGATGGAGTTGAGTCACTGAACGATATGTGAGGGAAAGAAAAGGAAAATAGGACAGCTATGAGAAGTGTCTGAGGACGAACAGTTGTGATAACGTACATTCTTAGCACGCTACACCACGCAGATACCGACATTCTCTCTCACTCTCACTCTCTCTCTCTCTCTCTCTCTCACACACACACACACACACAGGTGGATAATACATAAGCGTCACCACAATAGCAGGGCAGCGGCGCCAGGGAGTCATCCACTGGCACCTACGCGGTGAGCAGGGACTGTGATGTGGAGGTGCTGTGGTAAATTGTCTCAGTCGTCCCTCTAAGTGTGATTTACAGATGCTCGGTCACGGTCTGGTATAGTGTCCCATTTTAGTAGCGAGAATGTAGTGAACATGTGACAGTGTTTGGTTGACGGTCAAGGCGAGGCAGTGTTGGGGGGAAGCGCGACCAACTCACACTCCCCGCCAAGAAGGACCCAGGAGTGCACTTCCGCTGCGTCACAGTGCACGCATGGCAGCAGCGGCGCCCGAGGAAGCCAAGGAGAGTCAGTGCGAGCCTCAGCCTCCTGATGGCGGCTGGGGATGGATGGTGGCTGCAGGAGTGTTCCTTATTGCTGTAAGTGGCGCTCCACACTTATCATTTGTGTGTGTGTGTGTGTGTGTGTGTGTGTGTGTGTGTGTGGGCGCACACAAGCTTGAATAGCTTACCAAACACATTACAAGAACAGATAAACACAAAACATGTGACCAAGCACACGTACGCGTTAATTCCTATCTTTGTTAAGGTGTAAGTATACCAAAGGACGTGTTCAGAGGCAACTTAAGAAGGTCAAACTAAGGGGTCGTGCAGGTACATCAGACTATGGTGGTGCGTCGGAATGAGGCTGCAACACATCTGGCAGTCACCGTGGTAAGGCACAGTGGCATTATTCCTGACACTAAAGTTACCACTGGTCATCTCGCGTCCCTCCTCCTCCTCCTGTCTATCAGCGGTGAGTGACCACACCACACCGTGGCGAGAATGAAATGATAGGAAGATAGGTCCTTTCCCTGCCGTGGTCAGGGCGAGCTAGGTCTGGCCGCTCACGGCGCCGCCGATCAGTTAGGACGCTATCTCCGTATTCCCAATGTGGCGCAAAAGGAAAACAAAGAAGATGGAAGAAGAGGGCAGTTTTTACTCAAACATTAAGACAAGGCATGACGTCTTTTGCCATCTCCTCTCCTGTCAGGGAGATAACACTCTTGTGTAAAGATATTTAAAAGATACGTCCTTATCGCATGAACCAATTACACAGAAGGCGTTGCCATGTCATCTTATCTACACCCTGGTAGATACATAAGATTTTTATGGCTCGATCTACGCGTATTAAGTATTATCTGGTTTCGGTCGTGTGTTCGCTTGGGTGTGGCTCTGGCACTGCCGTGAACACTTCCCGTCCTCAGTGTAGGAAGAGAAGACCAATTCTGAGACAGGCTGGTCCGTGGGGAACCGGATCTTGCAGGTGAATAAAAGGACCAGTGTAGCTACGTCAAACATCTTCCTTTCCGATGTTTGGGCACAGAGGAACTGTGGACTAATAAGAGCGTGTGAAAGCTATATATACGTATAAATGTATATATAGTTTTCACACGGTGTTATTTGTCGAAAGGTCTTTGATAATGGCAGTCTTTGTGCCTAAGCGTCGCAGAGAGATGTTTGACGTAGCTACACTGGTGCTTTTAATTATCTGCAAGAGAAGACCAAGTTGATATCTATGATACGACAAGACATGAATTACGATTTTACTGCACTACGAGCATATAATGTGATAAAGGTTTCTCTCTCTCTCTCTCTCTCTCTCTCTCTCTCTCTCCAGCTGGTGGTGCCCATGCTACTACCCTCCTTCGGGATCCTGTTCTCGCGGCAACTGCTGGAGTGGCACACCTCCTACACCACCATCGCCGTCATCTTCAACACTTTCCTGGTGGTGTGGCGCCTCGCAGGCGTGGTGGTGGGCACCCTCACCAAGGAGTTTGGCTTCCGGAGGGTGGCCGTCACAGGGACGCTCCTCACCGCCACCTCCCTCACCCTCAGTGCCTTCGCCGCCTCGCCCCTCCATCTCCTCATCACTTTCTCACTCGGCTGTGGTGAGTGAGAGAGCAGGTCACAGTGAGAGCAGCTGTTTCTTTCTCTATTGTTACACCTGAGTATATTGTTTGCTATTTACTTCCTCATAATATTTCAGCTCATTAAAAGTAGTGCAGAACTAAATTAATACACCTTCCGCGTGCCTATGTAGATATCTCATTGTTTTCTGGTCGTGCCGCTGGTGGAACAGAGCAATGTGACACTTACATTTTGGTAGCAGGACTCGGCAATGGGCTCTCCTGCGTCGGCTACCTCATCTTGGCTCATTACTTCAAGAAGCGACGCGGCCGCGCCACTGCTTGTCTGGTGGCCGGGGCGGGGCTGGGTCACTTTGTCAGTCCTCTCGTCATCCGTCTGCTGCAGGAGGAATACGGAATGCGGGGCGCCACCGTCGTCCTGGGCGGCATTACCCTCCATGCAGTGGTGGGGGCCTCAGTGTTCCAGCCCGTCGAGTGGCATTGGAAGAAACCAAAGGAAGACATCGCAATGGAGGACACCGGTACTTTCTCATCCCTGCTGCCCTCACACGCCAAGACAAAAGAACCAAAGAGGGCGGAGGTGAAGGTCGCCAACGACAGTAAAGAGGGCACGGATGACCCACTGTGTGTGGCGCCCTCGCCCAGGCGCGTATCCCAAAGCACCAGTGTTGCGGAAAGGGAAGGCACTTCGTTCTCAGTCCACACTGTGGTTATTGTGGCCAAGACGGAAGCTCCCGCTGTGCCTCTTGCAGCGTGGAGGGACAGGAGTCGTGCATGTGGTCTGTGCAGGACACTGGGTCGCGTGCTGCGGTCTGTGGTGAGGGACATGCGGGTGCTGCGGAAGCCCACCTGCCTCATCATCGGCTTGGCCTCGTCTCTCATCATTAACGCGGAGGCAAACTTCTTGGTGATGGTGCCCTTCGCCCTCCAGGCAGCAGGATACCCGCTCCAGACAGCCGCCTGGTGCTTGTCCATCGCTGGGATGAGTAACCTCTTCACCAGGCTGTGCGTGTCGGCGCTTTCCGACCTGCCGTGGTTCAACATGCGGCTGTGCTACATGGCAGGCATGGCCGCCATGGCAACCTCCGTTTTGGGTAAGCCTAACTTCCTCCTGTGCCGGTGGGAGTGGCACTAAACGCGGCACTCCCACGGAGGTGACACTTGTGGTTACTTACTCTCATCACCCAATTTTCTAATCCAGTTACTCCTTCCTCTTGATGTATGTGACCGAAAAATGGACTTGCATTTAACATTTTCCAGCGAAGTGATGTGTTGTTGGGTCAGATAATAATATTGTGTGTTTCAGTGTTCACCTTCCAGATGGGCGCCGTGTGGCAGGCGGCAGTGATGGGCGTGTGGGGATGTGCCGCGGGCATGTTCTACGGCCTCAATAACCTCCTCATGACGCGAGTGGTCGGCCTTCGCTGCCTCATCTCTGTCTACGGCGCCAGGAATCTCCTCGGGGCGCTCGGCTTCTTTATTGTAGGACCTGTGGTGGGTGAGTACTGCGTGTCCCCCTCAGTACTGTGGCTACACTGGATATCATGACACAATAGTCAGTGCAGGGCAGGTTTCCTCTCCTCCCCTCCGCTACATGCCTGACTGACAGGTGGGTGGTGGCGGGAAAGGGAAGGGTGTGAGGGTTGGGGGTGGGGTTGAGTGCTGGTAGGATGCCTGCAACACTGTACGACAACGGTTCCCTGGCCCAGTCCTGCCAGTCTCACTCCTCCCACGGTCATGTAGTCCCGGAGCAGCCTTCATCCTGCACTGCCTCTTACTTTCACTCTCGATCGTGTGTCGTCCCTGCAGCCAGTCTCTCTCGCAGGTGTGATCCGTGACGTCAGCGGCAGCTACGCCGTTAGCATGTGGGTGCTGGCGAGCCTCATGAGCTTCAGCTTCTTCCTGTGGCTCCTCATGCCTGCTGCACAGGCCTATGAGAGCCGCCAGGAGCCTGGGGAGAGAAGCAGCATTGGGGCGTGACACTCCGCCAGGCGGCTTACTACTGCAACAATACATCTTCTTGGGTGGTGCTGGTGGCTGAGGGGATAGTAGAGGTGGTGGTGGTGGTGGTGGTGGTGGTGGTGACGACGACGGTGGCGGTGGCGATGGTGGTGGCGCCGCGATTAAAGTCATTGTCTCTTAACCATCAGTCATTTGTGGTGACAATGAAGTTCGTCCTCAGTTTTTGCCCCGCCACTCGTCCATCCGGTGCGGTCCCGCCCTGCAGGTGTGGCAAGGACAACGCAGCCACAGCCTAGTTCCGATCCAGCCTGCAAACATTTAGCGTGTGAGCGGCGTGCCCTTGCGCCCTACCACTCCTAGTGTTTGTGTGGCCCTGAGTCACGCACCCAGGTGAAGTGAACGGCAAATTCGGACAAGGGCACACTGTCCTCAAGATTTACGCTCCCTCCATCCCTCTCGCTCTCCCTCTTCCAGTAATCCACTCCCTCCTCCTTCCCCAGGACACGCACTCTTACTCTCTTCTCACGTCACACTGGTTCCTTTCCTTGCGGAATGCACCCTCATTTCCTTCCACACGGCAAGTCTTTCCTCCTCCCTCATCACAACACGAACACTTACCCTCACTCCGCTCCTCGCGATGCACAGTCCTTCCCTCCCCGCTGAAGATCACTATTTTCCCTCCCCCCCATCCGGGCATGCACTCCCGCCTCTCCGTACGCCGTAGAGTGCTTGGACCATCATACGGGTCAACGGCTGCTTGTGGTCTCGTGCCGTGTTCGCAAGGTCCTGGCACGTCCTGTTAGCGCGGCCACCACCGAGGCGCGGATCTCTTCTATCGGTAGTGTAGATTACTTTATCCTAGATCTATTCATTTATAAAATATTAACAGCTTTTCGATTATTGAAAATAAATAAATAGCAATAGTTGGTCTTGTGATTTGCCCGATATCTTAAAAAAAAAAAAAAAAAAAAGTGCAATTCTGCCTCTTCGGGTAAGTAAAGGAATGAAGTGGTGAAGTAAATGTCAATAATATTTGTAAAGGTGGACTGATGCTGGTGGTGACCATACAGTGTCAGGGACGGCCAGGTGAAAGCGCGCGGTGTGGAGGTGAGACTTAAAATCTAAACAATACGCAGCCAGCAATCTGAGCCTTCCGGTGTCGCCTGCAAGCTGTGGCCACACGGCTGCTGGACTTAACGAAGAAGAGTGGTCAGAGTCTTGCCGTACTCACACACAACCGTAAGCAATACACGGCTGTTGCTTCCAGGTCTTACTGATCCAACAGTCACGAGGCAGTCCAGGCATCGTCCAGGCACGTGGCGTCATGGACAACCCTGGATATGCTGGGGAGGATCCGTCCTTTGAAAAACGTCTACAACCTCCCAAAGACGATGCAGACGTGCACATGGAAACAGAGGGACATCTGGAAGCGGAGGGGCATCCCAGGAACACAGCAGTGGCTGAGCTCCCCACCAGCAGCCCCAAAGAGCAGGGGGCTTCGGTGCGCCTGAAAAAGGAGCTTGGCCTGCTGGAGGGCATCACAATGATCATGGGCATCGTCATCGGCTCAGGCATCTTCGTGTCTCCCAAGGGCGTCATCTCCTACGTGGGCAGCGTGGGCATGTCCCTCGCGGTGTGGGCGGCCTGCGGGGTGCTCTCCATGCTGGGTGCTATCTGCTTCGCTGAGCTGGGTGAGTTACGATCAGTCGCAGTCACTCACAAATGTACAGACTACACCACTACAAACAATGTTTCAGTGACTTGTTCACTGAAACTTGTTTCCTGTTCACTGGTCCCGCTGAAGGCGGGACCAGCCTGACATAAACACGCATGTTTCTTTTAGTAATTCGTGCTAGCAGCGCCATTTTCATAATGCTCAAAACGAAAACAAAGTAGAATAATTGCCACCAGGTTACTCGCACAAACACAACATCTATAAAGGTGAGGTGGCAGGCTGACTCGAGAAAGTGGTCTTGAAAACGGTCCCTCTGGCTTTACGCCGAGTGGCAGGCCGCTTTCATGTGCTTTGAGCGGAGTCCCTCTCACGCCAAGGAGACTGACAACACCTCCACACTCTTTGTTGCATCATTACTGAAACCACTTGAAATGTTATAAATTGTCTATCTTAACCCTTCTGCTGCGATGGTCATCCTTCCTTAATTTTCCTAAATGTAAAAACTGTTTGCATGGAGACACTGGAGAGAAAGAAAAAAATAAATGATTAATTTTGTCTTTCTACGCTGAAATATTGATGCCAACTTAGCCCAAGAACTTGTTTAAAAAGTTATAAGCAATGAATGAGAAAATTTGTCAAGCAGCGTAAGGCTTAAAGGGAATAATATAAATAATGGCAAAAAAAAGTTATACATTAATGCGTCTGGTCTCTGTCCTACGTAACACCAGGCACCATGATCCCTGAGAGCGGCGGTATGTACGCCTACCTGCACGCGGCGTTCGGACCCCTGCCGGCATTCCTGTACGTGTGGGTGACAGCTGTGGTGCGCAACAACGCAGGAGGGGCGGTGGTCGCTCTCACCTTCGCCAACTACCTGCTGCGAGCCGTCCTGGAGGAGTGCGAGGCCGTCCCGAGGCGGCTGTAAGACTGGTCGCTGCCCTCCTCATATGTGAGTGTCGAAATCTCTCAACACACACACACGAACAAACATCACATAAGCAACAAACAACTCTAATAAGCAGGACTTGGCAATTTCTTCATATTGTCTTGCCGTTCATGCCAGGCCTCCACTCGTGGATCAACTGCGTGAACGTGAAGTGGGCGGCCAAGGTGCAGAATGTGTTCACGTTCAGCAAGGTGGTAGCCCTAACGGTGATCATCGTGGCGGGGGCGGTCCACCTGGCCACAGGACACCTGGACAATTACAGGAGCCCCATGCACGGCACCATCTCGGGAGCCGCCGCCATTGCCTCCGCCTTTTACCAGAGTCTCTTCTCCTACAGCGGATGGTGAGGAGAGAGAGAGAGAGAGAGAGAGAGAGAGAGAGAGAGAGAGAGAGAGAAGAGAGAGAGAGAGAGAGAGAGAGAGAGAGAGAGAGAGAGAGAGAGAGAGAGAGAGAGAGAGGAGAGAGAGAGAGAGAGAGAGAGAGAGAGAGAGAGAGAGAGAGAGAGAGAGAGAGAGCTAGAGAGAGAGAGAGAGAGAGGAGGAGAGAGGAGAAGAGAGAGAGAGAGGAGAGAGAGAGAGAGAGAGAGAGAGGAGAGGAGAGAGAGAAGAGAGGAGAGAGAGAGAGAGAGAGAGAGAGAGAGAGAGAGAGAGGAGGGAGAGGAGGAGAGAGAGAGAGAGAGAGCGCTGGCAGTGCAGAACAGTTGCTGACTCAGTTTTTCCCCCGCAGGGAGAACCTGTACTACGTGGTGGAGGAGCTGAAGAACCCAAACAGGTAAGTCTTGGTGTGGTGAGCTGGTGAGTGTTGTGACGAGGTGCCCGACACAGCTGGAGGGCGGCAGCTTGGCGGTCTGTATCCAACGTGAAACAGTGTGTCCCCACAGGAACCTGCCGCTGGCCATCATCTGCTCCACGTCCCTGGTGACGGTGATCTACACGCTCACCAACGCCGCCTACCTGGCCGTGCTGACGCCCACCGAGATGATCTCCTCAGACGCCGTGGCCGTGGTGAGCGGGCAAGGGCCGGGGCTTCTTGTTGACTGTCACTGTGTCTCTTGCTTCACGCCCTTACCTCTCCTCGTCCCCCTAGACGTTCGCCGGCCGCACACTGGGTGTCATGGCGTGGATCATGCCCGCCTTCGTCATCTGCTCCACATTTGGCTCCACCAACGGGGCCATCTTTACGCAGTCACGTCTCTTCTTCGTCGGGGCGAGGAAAGGACAGTTCCCAGAGGCGTTCGCCCTCGTGCACGCTGAACATCTCACGCCCGTGCCGGCAATCGTCCTTCATGTGAGTCTGGCCGCAGGGGGAAAAAAGCCACATACACACAGCTTTCCTTCGTCGTAAAGATGACAGCGCTTGTGTCTCGTTGCAGGGCGTCGGGCTCCTACTGATGCTGATCACCACCGACATGGTGCTGCTCATCACCTACTCCACCTACGCCATGACGCTCACCAACCTGGGCTGCATGTTTGCACTCTTCTGGTTCCGCTACAACCAGCCCGACCGACCCAGACCCTTCAAGGTGAGTCCCGGCGCCCCTTGACCCTTGCCTCACCGCGGCTGGCATGCTGCTGGTGAGCTGCACGGCTGTAAGCCGCACTGTGCACTTCACACTATTCACCACGTCACGCTGCACGTACTCGCTGTTAGATATCAGTTACCGTGTCACACTTGTTTCTACTGTTTAATGTGTTGCCCCAGGCTTAAGCCCTCTGATCTGCTACAATCCCCTCACAAAACCAGCTATTGGCAGATTATAGGCAGTTCAGATGGCTTAGACAGAGGAAAAACGTTAAGCAGAGTGGAAGTGAGTGTGGAAAGTTAGTCAATAAAGCGCCGTGACTACCATGTACTATTCGTCCACTGTATTCGCCCCTCCCAGGTGTGGCTTGGGCTGCCCGTGGTGTTCTCCGTGATCCAGGTGTTCCTGCTGGTGCTGCCCGCTATTCAGAGTCCCCTGGAGGTGGGCGTGGGCCTCGTCCTCATCGCCTCGGGCCTTCCAGTCTATTACTTCGCCATCTACAGGCAGGACATCGCGGAGAAACTCTCACGACTCCTGCGTAAGTGTTCAGGGGTTGTGGTGAGGTAGTGACATCAGGCTGCTGTGGTGTGGGTCGCTTCAAATAGCGGCCAGGTGAAGAGGGAACGCTGGGGTGAATGAGGGATGGGAAAATGAAGATGAAATAATAGCCCGTATTCAAAAACGCTTCTCCCTTTCACTGCGACTGTTTCCCAATGTCACAGGGATGAACAGACAGATTCTCAATTTTTTTTCCTGTTAATAATGTAAATATCTTGTTAACCTGTAACTAGAACCGGGTCACTTCAACTAAAGCCTCTTGAAAGTCGTGGAGGTGCGGCCAGAAGTGTTTCAGAATATGGTCCAATGTGATGAAGGGAACATAAATTTGGTTGGGGGGAATGGAGTGAAAATCAGGACGAGAAGGAAGGTTAGCCGTGGTGTGTGGAGCAGTGGCAGTGTAGTGGTGGCTAGAGTGGTGTGCATGATGACTGGGGAGAGAATCAGGGTGAGAGGAAAGGTTAGCTGTGATGTGGCAGTGTTGTGTTGTTTGGTGTGGTGTGCATGATGGCTGGAGTAAGGCTGGTGACTGTGTTGCAGGACGCCTGACCGTCTGGTGCCAGCTGGTGTTCAGGGCGCTGCCGGAAGAAAAGGCTGCCTGAGAGGGTGCTCTCGCTACCATCACCACCACCATCACTATCACCACCATCTGCTGCTGCTGTTGTTGACGATGGCCATCAAATCTCGCATATCGTTCATTGTATATATGATTTTTTAAAAATTTTATTTATAAAACCCTCGTCATTATGAGCAGGCAGAAGAAAAAGTCACCTAGTCAAGACCGGCCATTCAGGATTTACTGATTGATGTATTTGTTTGCTTCTATTTAGTACAAAACTGTCGCCACAAGTTAAAATTTAGTCCACTGCTTGGTCGTCACGCAAAGCCTCACAGTCCTGCCCAGGGAGTCTCCTTGGCCTCCACGGGCGCCCACACTAATGTCAGGAGAGGTAACATTACTCCTTTGCCTTGCTTGTGTACAGAGTGTCATGAAGCTTGAATAAACGAGCCTCATCACTGACTTTGTGAACACCCTTGTGCAAGGCTCTGTGCACGAGGAGGAGGAGGAGGAGGAGGAGGAGGAGGAGGAGGAGGAGGAGGAGGAGGAGGAGGAGGAGGAGGAGGAGGAGGAGGAGGAGGAGGAGAAGGAGAAGGAGAAGGAGAAGGAGAAGGAGAAGGAGGAGGAGGAGGAGGAAAAGAAGAGACAAAAAAGAATAAAAAAAAAGAAAAACATGTCTCTGTCCCTTCAGTAGAAAAGCATCAGTTACATTCCACTCTGGATACTATTACAGATTTTATTAAGTTCGGAATGAAATTTTTCGAATTCAAGTTAATTCATTTAAGTTAATAATGGCTGTACTCACTCAGCTGCTACAATGACATGGTTTTATGAAGTTTGGTAATTGTGTGTATAGTACATACTGGTTAACGCACACACACACACACACACACACACACACACACACACACACACACACACACACACACACACACACACACACACACGTACGTCATGCTCACTTCATCTTTCACTCATTATGCTTCATCCACGCTCCTGTTATAAAATTACCACACAATCACGCTTCCCCCTCCCCACACCTGCACACACACCTGCATCTCGCGCCACATCGGCGGGGATACAACTGGTGCAGATAAACCCCAATATTTTCTTCTCTCTTCTTGTCTTCGTTTCCCTCGATTTCAAATTCAGCTTTGGTCTCCGTGATGTCTTCAGTCCCAGCTGACTCGACCGCCGCTCAGTCCACTAGCGAGAATCAGGATTTTTTTTTTCTCTCTTTTAACGTCTGAGTGAAGTGTTGTCGTTTTCCAGTTTCTTTTGTGTCTCTACTTGCTATATATTTCAAGTAGAATAGCATCTGTACACCCTTACAAAGCATACTAAACAACACCACAACAAAGAATATAGTTTAGAAAATATAATATAGAATTAGAAATAAACAAGTAAATAAATAGCTAAAAATACATAAAATCAGTAAATGAATAATTGAATAAACGAATATACAAACAAAATACAACTATGAGCATAATAAAAGAGGAGCAGGAGAGTATAAATTGCAGCTGCTATCATTTGTCAGGAAAAGTAAAAGAAATAAGAGCTGTTGTCATCATTTTTGCTCTGTACCTCCTCCTCCTCCCCCTCTTTCACTATCTCCATCCCTCACTTTAGATTAGATAATGCACTTTTCACAAGCAGCACCAGAAGGGTTAACAGTGCTGCTGCAGTTGCAGTTTATTCTTCTTTTGCATTACTCTTTTTTATCTTTATGTTGTTTAGAACTACGATGAAACTAAAGATTTTATGACTCCACCTCCTCCTCCTCCTCCTCCTCCTTGCTCTTACTGATCTTGCCTCTTTTAATGCTCTTTCACTGCAAAGCCTCTCCCATCGCTGCTCCTCTCCTCTCTCCTCTCCAATCTTCATTACATTAGGCTCAGTGCAAATTGCCTCCCAATGCAGGGCCACGCGGCGGCCTAGCGGGCGGCGCCACTAACGAGGCCAATTAATTAGTAGCGATTAATGGCTCACCTGCGGCGGCAAGACAGGTACGTGATTACCGCGTTTACCGGCGGCCCACGCAAGCACTGCTGAGGGGACTGTGTGTGTGTGTGTGTGTGTGTGTGTGTGTGTGTGTGTGTGTGTGTGTGTGTGTGTGTGTGTGTGTGTGTGTGTGTGTGTGTGTGTGTGTGTGTGTGTGTGTGTGTGTGTGTGTGTGTGTGTGTGTGTGTGTGTGTGAGGAAAATCTTCATCATTAGGTTTATAAAGGTGCGGGGAAAAGAGCAGCGTGCGGTGAGCAACATCAAACAGACGTCCACCTTTAGGATTGTCCCAGTTAGCGAAGAGTGTGCAAAGAAAATAGTACAACATAAAAAAAAAAAAAAAGAACAGGGGAGGGATGAAGAAAACCCAAGATTGTCCATCATCAATGAAGCCATCTGGAAAAGATAATGACGTAAATTGAAAACAAGACACTTTCACCTTTTATGTCAAGAAATTAGAAGAAAAGGAAGGTCAACCTAAGGAACATCAAATTATACCGATAGCAATAGTCGATAAGCAGCGAAGTGAAGACACTTGGCACAGATAATTGTGGTACTTTCATCCTCCAAGCAAACTCAATTTAAGTTTAGCAAATAAATCAGTACAATGAATAAATGGATAATAAAACACAATATAAACAAATAAGTAAACATGGTATACTTAGTTTAAACGATGGTGAGTTATTAGAATATCTTTAGATCTTATATAAATTTTCAGACACTAACATTACTTTAACCTGAAGTGCCGAAGCTCCCCTTAAGATTGCTGCATTCCTTACAGAATTACTAAGCATTAACACTTCCTTCAAGTCACAGATACGAATGTAGTTCTAATTTACCAGCGTGTACCTTAACATTCCACATTTTCTGTGTTCCAGGGAGAGATAAACCAGGGGGCACTCAAGAGAACATCATAGATATAATCGTTGCCACACGATGGAAATAAATCTGAGTGGTTTAAGTTCACCAGATTAATCAAGGGCAGGTGTGCTGCATTAGGTGCTTGTGGTGGTCAGCCGCCAGGTAAACAAGGCACCCAACAGGTGCATGGTTAGCGGTCGTTTGTCAGCCCGCAGCGAGGCCACGCCCTCCACCCTAATACCTTTTAGACGCCAGGACAATGGAACGGTAAATATCAGCACTTATTGCCTCCCTGCCGGCAGGTCACGTGAGCAGCGCCAAGTAAACACCATCACACGCACTATGGGGTTCCATATGGTCTATTTTGAGGATACTGTGTGGAAATGACAAGGAACTTCCACCGCAAGAGTTGGTAAATGTCCCTACACTGTACCACACTCCTCTGGAACACACCAGTTAGTACGTGTTTTCCATTCACTCATTATCCACACTGTACAGTCACCTCTATGAATCTGTACGGTACAATCACCTCTATCTTTCCCAGACGGAGCTACTCTTTGATCCGAAGTGAATACAGGCTGTCACGCCTCCCCTTTGTCTGTACTCTCTGAGGAAGACACTTGTCGAGACGATAGAGGAGTCAAGTTTCAAATGGAGGACAGTGACGCTACTATACTGTTCTATACTCCATCTTTTCCATTAAAAAAAAAAAAAAAAAAAATCCATAAATCAAGTTCACGTAGTCACTTTAAGTCAATATCTAAGTGTACCGAAAAGAAAATGGTAAATAAACGAGAGAGGCAGAGAGAGAGAGAGAGAGAGAGAGAGAGAGAGAGAGAGAGAGAGAGAGAGAGAGAGAGAGAGAGAGAGAGAGAGAGAGAGAGAGAGAGAGAGAGAGAGAGAGAGAGAGAGAGAGAGAGAGAGAATTATGACATCTGATTGCTAAAATAGAGAAAACAGTAAAAATATTCCCACATGACATCCAGGTACTTCAAGGTGTTAATTAAGTACCTGTAAATACCAACAGGTGCGACGCTCAGGTGTTTAGTTACATAATACCTCTAATGCCTAATGACAACCGTTTACCTTTAGAGTCACGCATTTTCCTTAGTGACGTAACTTATTGACATTCTCGTGATGAATATTTCTGCTAATGCTTATCTCCCTTCGTGATCTTTAATGTTTCAGATGGACAGGTTTTTTTTTTTTTATTTTCCTCCCCCGAGTGACCAAGACGCAGCACCCTCCAGTCCCCTCGTCTCAGTTTTACATTTCTGGAAAAAAAATTGTAAAAGGAAAAGAGTTTCGTTAAAGGTGTTGAGTCTGTGTTGGAAAGGAGAGAGCCCTTCCTCCAGTTACCTCTCTTCCCTCTTCCTCTTTCCACTCTCCTCTTCCTCCTCCTTCTCCTCCTCTTCCTCTTCCTACCCCTCGCCCTTGCCTACATCTCATCTTTCTTCTCTATTTGCTTTTCTCTCGCACAGAACTTTCTATCGTCTCTCTCTCTCTCTCTCTCTCTCTCTCTCTCTCTCTCTCTCTCTCTCTCTCTCTCTCTCTCTCTGTCTCTCTCTCTCTGGTTCACTTTCCTTTACAATTACACCTCTTCCCATTTTTACCTCCCCTTCCCTTTACTTCACATTCACATCCTCCTCCTCCTCCTCCTCCTCCTGCTCCTCCTCCTCCTCCCTCTCTCCACCTCGTTAAACTGTTCCCTCTACCCTCCATTTCCTGCCAACTGAGCGAATATTCCTTGACTTACTGACTGAGATTCTTGCAGGGGAGGGTGACGGGAGTGAGGGTGAAGGGAGTGAGGGTGAAGGGAGAGAGGGAAAAGTGCTCGAGGGAGAAGGGAGGGTTCACTATCTTCCTGACGCTTCCGTGACGCTCTTATCACGGTCTAAAGAAGTGTCAATTACGGACCGCAAATGATCCGAAGAAGGCGATGACGAAGGGAGGAAAGAGAGAGAGAGAAAGGGAGAAAGAGAAGAAGAAAAATATAGTAAAAAAAAAAAAAAAAAAAAAATGGAGGGTAGGAAGAGGAAGTGAGCCAGACCGAACCCCGCACGAATTCCCGAAATACCATAAGAAAATAATCGTCTTTCCGCCTCGAACTCCTACAGAGGGAAACGTCATTTTGGGAAGCTCCGTCCGGCCGCGGAAAAATATTGAAAAATGTCCGCAAGGAGGGGGTAAGGGGGCGAGAAATGTCCCCTGAGGCTTCGGTGAAAATCTGCCGGCGTGGGGAAAATGTCGCTTCTCAGAGCATTGGACAGTTCGGCAGGCGCCATTTTAGTTATTTGAGGCCTGCGAGGGGAGAGGTAAAATATCTTGGTGTCTGGGTGAAGCTCTATCTCCTACTGGTCTGCCCCGGTCCTTCTCTCCTTCCTCCTCCCCCTCCCGGTGCCTCTCTTGCCCGCCTTTACCGAAGAGATACTGCCAGGGATTGAGCGGCGGTCAGCTGTTGGCTTACAGTATGAAGGTTTTCTCTCTCTCTCTCTCTCTCTCTCTCTCTCTCTCTCTCTCTCTCTCTCTCTCTCTCTCTCTCTCTCTCTCTCTCTCTCGTTTATCCTTTACCGTTTGCGTGTCAGTCTATTATTGTAGCAATCTTTACTCTCTCTCTCTCTCTCTCTCTCTCTCTCTCTCTCTCTCTCTCTCTCTCTCTCTCTCTCTCTCTCTCTCTCTCTCTCTGCAGGGTTCCCAAACGTGCACGCGAGGCATTCCCTGAAATAAAGATCCAATCACTGTGTTCCGTTCCGCGTTCTTTCCAAAAGACATATAATATTTCCGCAGTTTTAAAGTTTCTGGCAGTAGACACGCGCACACGAGCACACACACACACATACATACACACACACACACACACACACACACACACACACACACACACACACACACACATTTCTTCCCTTAAAAATAAAGCGAAAAAGGAGAAAAAAAGTTGCGATGGCTAACAAAGGAAGCTTCATGTTCAAAAAAAAAAAAAAAAAAAAAAAAAAAAAAGGGGGGGGGGGGCGGGAAAAAGGAAAGGAAAGGTGAAAAATGTGAGGAAAAATGGCATCTCTCTTTTCTTACGTCAATACCCAACAAAGGCAACAGGTCGCTCTGCTGCCGCGCCGTTAAAGACAGGCTGTCCTGCCCACGGCGAGAGTTACCTTTAAAATAGAAACTTACGGGAACAAGAGGTGTGCGAGGAGGGAAGTGCTGTGCTGTTATGTATGCCAATGTAAAATGCACAGACAGACAGACAGACAGACAGACAGACAGACAAACAGACAGACAGACAGGCAGATATATATAGATCCCGTGCTTCCAACCCCACCAAGCTTCTTTCTTTTTCTATTTTATTATGTACTTTTCTGTCTATTTCCTTCCTTTCTTTTCCCTTCCCTTGTCCTGATTTTCTTTTTCTTATCTTTCCTTCACTTGACTTCCCTTCCTTTCATTTTTTTCTTTTTCCTTTCTTTCCCTCTCCTTTATTTCCCTATGTCTCTCTCTCTCTCTCTCTCTCTCTCTCTCTCTCTCTCTCTCTCTCTCTCTCTCTCTCTCTCTCTTCTTTCTTTACTTTCCTGACCATTTCCTTCCTTTCGTCTCCCTTTCTTTGTCCTCATTTTCATTATTTTTCCCTCACTTCTCTTCCTTTCACTTCACTTCTTTTCTTTTCCTATCCTTTTCCTGTCTTTTCCCATCTCTTGCTTCACATTTCCGTTTCACATCATTCTCTCTCTCTCTCTCTCTCTCTCTCTCTCTCTCTCTCTCTAAGTCGAACGCATATCAATAAACAAGACCACAATACGCCAAGTTGCCATAAATCATAACGATGATGAAATATTTATAAGGGTGGCACATTGTTCCTCAGGATGCTGGCTTGAGGGAGGCAGCGGGAAGGAGAAGGAGGAAGGAGAGTAAGGAAGACGACAACGAGGAAATGTATGAATGAAGGAAGGCAAGGAAAGAGGATCCAAAGAGGGAGGAGATAAAGGCAAGGCAGGGGATAGTGATAAATAAAGGGGAAGAAGTAAGGAAGGAATGAATGGGGAAAGAAGGAAAGGAAAGGATAGATAGGGAAAGAAAGGAAAGAAAGTGAAGGAAAAGGGAGAAGAGGGAAAGAATAGAAATGATACTGATAAAATGGTGGAAGGAAATAGGGAAAAATAAGATACATCAAGGAAAAGTTGGAGAAAAGATAGAGGAAATAACAGTAAGTAAGGGAAAGGAAAGAAAAATAGAAAAGAGAAGCGAAAGGAAAATAAAAAAAAGGAACAGACTGAAGGAAAAAGTAGAGAAAGAAAAATAAGGAAAGAAAAAGGAAACGACAAGGAGAGATAAAGTTACTGGGGAGGAGAAGGAAGGGGATAAGAAGGGAGGGAAGGGAAGAAGAGAAATGTTTGCAGTGTTTTCCTTCTGCAAGTGTTGGTGTCACTGACCTTCGTTATTTCACACTTAATTATACAAACATAGCGTGAACACAAATGAAACTCTCTCTCTCTCTCTCTCTCTCTCTCTCTCTCTCTCTCTGAATGACTTTGTTTACGTTTTTTTTTGGTTTCTATTTCTTACTTTTTCTAATTTCTGTCTTTTCTTATTTTTTTATTCGTTTTGTTATTGTTATATTTTTTCTTTATATTTTATTTTCTTGCATTTGTCTTTTTATAGGAAATATGCAAGTCTCTCTCTCTCTCTCTCTCTCTCTCTCTCTCTCTCTCTCTCTCTCTCTCTCTCTCTCTCTCTCTCTCTCTCTTTGTACTCACCACCTTCCAGCGAGTCAGTGATCCATTTTCATTTTCTTTTTTCCGTTTCTGTAAAGTAAGAAGACAAAACGTTAAGAGTGAAATATTACCGTGCATCTAATTAACGTAAGAAAAGTACTGTAAGGTAACGTAATACACTAAAGTAATATAATGAGTATCAAAAGTAACCAACCAGAGAAAAATATACAAAAAAAAAAGGTGGGAGAAATGTAAGGAACAAGAAGGAAAGTAGAGAAAAAAAAGCGAAGAAAGGAAAAGGAAGGAGGTAGGAAAAATAGCACAGGGGGAAATCAAATGATGGTGAAAATGACACGCCTCATTTGAGAGAGAATAGTGAATAATGAGAAAAATGAAGGGAGAATAGCGAATAATGAAGAGGAGAATGAAAATGGAAAGAATTCGTGATAACTATGATAAAAAAAAGGATGTAAATGAAAGAAAATAGAACAAAAAAATATCAGAGAGAGAGAGAGAGAGAGAGAGAGAGAGAGAGAGAGAGAGAGAGAGAGAGAGAGAGAGAGAGAGAGAAAGAGAAAGGCGGACACGAGTCTTAGTGACGTATGCAAAGGTGGTCAGGAAGATATGTTGATTTGCATACACTAATAGAAACTTGTTGGTTAAGGGAAAAATGACCTCATTAAAATGCATGAGTTTTATGGAAATGACAGTATTTTCGGAAATCGCCTTAATAACGGTGCTATTCCCTACGCCCCAATCTGAGCCTTCATGGACTACACGTAACCTTCAGGAGCACGTACACACACACACACACACACACACACACACACACACACACACAGAGGACATTACAAGCTTTACCTAATCCTATAAAAATACAAATAGATAAATACGAATAAGTGAACTCTCTCTCTCTCTCTCTCTCTCTCTCTCTCTCTCTCTCTCTCTCTCTCTCTCTCTCTCTCTCTCTCTCTCTCTCTCTCACTCACTCATGCGGTTTCTCACTCCATATTCTAGTGATTTGCATGTTTCACGTGGTCTCCCCTGCACAGGTGTCACGCCAGGTGAGCACAGATGGCTGCAGCTTCCATTTGCACGGTTTTATGGAGGACGGATGGTGACGTCACTCACAAGATGGTGGTGGTGGTGGTGGTGGTGGTGGTGGTAGTGGTAGTGGTGGTGGTGGAGCTTACAGACACTCTAGACTCAGACGTCTGGACTACAGGGTTCGTGAGGGCAGCATGTGGATCCGCACACACTAATGTAATGTTCATCAGACCATCCATCTGCTAATTCAACCACATCCACGCATGCACTCAACCACTCAACCATCCACCCGTCCCTCCAAACCACTGACTCCCATCGATCCATTCATTCATCCACCCCATACACTAGTAGCAGTAGTAGTAGTAGTAGTAGTAGTAGTAGTAGTAGTAGTAGTAGTAGTAGTAGTAGTAGTAGTAGTAGTAGTAGTAGTAGTAGTAGTAGTAGTAGTAACTGGTAAAAATAGTAATATATTAAGTCGTATATCAGGAAAATACTACTACTAATGCTCTCTCTCTCTCTCTCTCTCTCTCTCTCTCTCTCTCTCTCTCTCTCTCTGTGTGTGTGTGTGTGTGTGTGTGTGTGTGTGTGTGTGTGTCCACGACTACTCCAGCACACACACACACACACACACACACACACACACACACACACACACACACACACACACACACACACACACACACACACACACACACACACACACACACACACACACACACACATAAAGGGGGTTTCCGGGAGCGGGCACTGCAGAAGAGGAAAATCAGATTTGTTGAGGTAAATGAACTGTGGAAAGGATGGGGCTCACTTTTCCTCTCCTCTTCCCCTCTTCCTCTTTAGGGTTTGTGGAGAGGCACTGATGTAGAGGAACAACAAAAGAGGGAGGAAAAAGTAGGGATAAATTAGGGGGGAAATAGAAGGAGAGAAAGAAGTACTGGGTCAGATAGAGAGGGAGTAAATGAAGAGGAGAATAACAAAAAAAAAAAAAAAAAAAGAGGGAAAAGGAAAGAAATTATGAAAGGGGAAAAAAACAATGGGTTAGATAAACAGGGAAGAACAGAAGAGAGGAAATAGGATATGAAATGCGATGAGAGAAAGCAAAAAAGAAGGTAATGAAGGAGAAAGAAAAGTTTTAAGGACTGAAAAAAAAAAAAAAAAAAAAATGAAGAACTGAGGCATTTGCTTAGAAGGAAAAGGGAAAGAGGGGAAAGAGTGAATAAGGAAGAGGAAGTAGGGGTAAAAAGTGATGATGGATGGGGGATATTTGTCACGCCCCCAACAATTCTTTCTGAGGAGGAAAACACAGCCATTCAAATAGGGAGGAAAGATGAATAATGGCGGCGGGAGCAGAGAATGAGATGGGTGACTGTACACTTGAAGGGACGATTTTGTTGCCATGAAGAAAGTAAATCTGGTAGTTGAATAAAAAAAAAAAGATAAATAAATAAATAAATAAAAGAAAAGAAAAAAACATGAATGAATAAAAAAAAATGATAAAAATATAATGATAATGATAATAATAACAGCAGCAACAACAAAAACAACAACATTACTACTACTACTACTACTACTACTACTATTAATATTAATAATATTAATAACAACCAACAACAACAGCAACAAAAAAACATAAATTAATACATCAATCAAAATTAAAACATCAATCAAAAAACCTTATGATAATTAACACACACACACACACACACACACACACACACACACACACACACACACACACACACACACACACACACACACACACACCTGTACATACAATTATTATTCACCTTGTAATCTTAATGAAGCGCGTTTATCTGAATAACGGCTAGCAACAACAGGTACACCTCGACACACCTGCATGTCAACAACCCACTTACCTGGGCGGGAAGGTGCTAATTGGACAGACGTACTATTCAGTGTGCGGCATCAAAGGTGTGGCTGACATTAATTACAAATACCTACGTGTTGGAGGCGCCCCGTGTGTGTGTGTGTGTGTGTGTGTGTGTGTGTGTGTGTGTGTGTGTGTGTGTGTGTGTGTGTGTGTGTGTGTGTGTGTGTGTGTGTGTGTGTGTGTGTGTGTGTGTGTGTGTGTGTGGTTCAAAGGTAGTGAATAGATGGCTTCTGCTTCGGGTGCGTCGGTGTTACAAAGGGTTCCGCGAAAAGGCTCGTTACCTTCTACCGCAAATCTGGCGAGTGTGTGGAAACGTGAACTCGTCAACTGAATATACTGAGTCTTGCGGAACATTTCACCTACGATGGAGATACACAACCAGACAGACAGACAGACAGACACAAAGGTAGACAGACAAACAAACAGACAGATACAAAGTTAGACAGACAAACAGACAGACAGACAACCAGACACACAGATACAAAGGTAGACAGATAACCAGACAGACAGGCAGACTAGACAGGGAGACAGACAGACAGAAAGGGAGACAGACAGACAGACAGACATACGAGTATACAGACATACAAAGGGAGAGAAAACACACACAAATAGAAAGGAAGAAACAGAACTAGACTGATACAAAGAAAGGCGGTGAAAATAAACACAAAAGGCACTGACACGCACCAAAATAGACACAAAGGGAAGAAGGTAAGCAATCAGAAAAGAAAAAAAGAGCAAACAGAGAGAGAGAGAGAGAAAGACAGAAAGGTAATTGGTAACAGACAGGTAAATAAAGAAAGACAAGTAGACCGAAGACTTTGAAAACAAAACAGGTAAACAGATAAAAAAGATTACCAGACAAACGGACAGAGAGATAAGAAGGGAAAGTAAACACAACAGATAAACACAGAAAATGATAAAAAAAGAAAGACAAAACGGGCAAAAAAATAAAACAGATAATCAGATAAACGAGAGAGAGAGAGAGAGAGAGAGAGAGAGAGAGAGAGAGAGAGAGAGAGAGAGAGAGAGAGAGAGAGAGAGAGAGAGAGAGAGAGAGAGAGAGAATAAAACACACATATATAAACAAAAATTAACGAAAAGACTAAACAAACACGTAGGAAGATACGAGTACATTCACGTAACACACACACACACACACACACACACACACACACACACACACACACACACACACACACACACCAATATCCTGTTTACGCGTACATTTTCGCGGCGCGGCGGGAAAAAGATGATCCATTGGTAAGAATTATTAGCCACATAACCAACACCAGTGGTCGACTAATATATGCCGGCAAATTATGGCTGCTGGGGGGAACGAGTTAATGTTTTCCCCGTCGCCACAAATTTAGGTGCGGTGTGTGTGTGGGGCCAAGGAATTACCCGGAATTAAAGGTCACGCTGCGGAGATCTAGCCCTTTGTTTCTCTCCCTATTCTAGATGTGCTCCCGTTTTTCGTTGTTTTTGCTTTTCCCCCTCCCCTTTCTAGCTGTGTGTTTTCCTTCCTATTTTAGATGTGTTTTCGTTTTTTCCTCCCTCCCTGTTCTAGATGTATCCTTTTTTTTCCCTTGCTTATTCTAGATGTCCTATTTTTTCCTTCCTTTTCAAGATGTGTCCTCTAGATGTTTCGTTGCTTTTTCCAGCCTATTCTAGATGCATCCTCGCTTATTTTCTTCCTTTTCTACATGTGTCCTCGAGAGAGAGAGAGAGAGAGAGAGAGAGAGAGAGAGAGAGAGAGAGAGAGAGAGAGAGAGAGAGAGAGAGAGAGAGAGAGAGAGAGAGAGAGAGAGAGAGTAATCTAATATTTACAG
>NC_087193.1:9194783-9207283 GCF_035594125.1 Scylla paramamosain | reverse complement strand
CACACACACACACACGTCATGTTCCCAGGCTGAGCTGCGGCGCCACACACGCATCACACAGCTCTCCGTGCGGGCCGATCCTCGCTACAAATTGTCTACGTGCAAATTGGCCCGAAAGAGGTGATTTCAATTTGTCTACCCTCCCGTTTTCTTTCCCATTTTCACTGCCCAGGGACCACTATTTCTGCCGCTGGTGCTGCTGCTGCCTCGACCACTGCGCTGCCACGACTGGTGCTGCCTCCACTGTCATTGTATCCACTACTGCAACTTTCACAACGACTGCCAGTACAATACCACCTCTGCCATAACTACTATAGCCACTACCAGTACTTTCATAACCAGGACAACCGCTACCACTACAACCACCACCACAACCGTTACACAACACTCCCGCCACCAAAACCACTCTCTTTTACAGGATAAAACCATTAACATCTACTGACACATTACAAAGTACTTTGGAAAAGATTACGTGTAGAAATTCATAACGTTTTTACTCTGTGCTGCAAAAAATGACAGGACAAAAAAGCTTTACTTGAAAATTAAAGTACAGTACACTGAGTCCAATTTTACGAATCATAAAAGGGGCATTTTTTCACTATCCATTCCCTCACCTAACTTTGTGAGGGACTCGGGGATCCTGCGTGTGAATGAGTGACCCGGTAACCTTTTGCACTCCCTTCCTTTGTGTTACGTCTTCCTTCCATCCCACGACCACTCTGACACTCTAGAAACAGAATCTGGTAATTGATAGATTCCTTGTGGATTAGAGGACGTAATATTGAGATAGAGGGAGAGAAAGAAAATAAATTCACCATTTCCACTAAATTTTACGTCACCACTCAACCTTAAATGCAGTGACACTAGAAAAGAACCTCACAATTGCTAGATTTTTAACAGATCAGGGTACGAGAGAGAGAGAGAGAGAGAGAGAGAGAGAGAGAGAGAGAGAGAGAGAGAGAGAGAGAGAGAGAGAGAGAGAGAGAGAGAGAGAGAGAGAGAGAAACATTACAGTGAGTGTGGGAAATTACTAGACTAAAACTCTGAGTACTGTACGTTCCACTATCATTTTCAGAAGTTTCCCCGCGTACCAGATGAGAGGCGTCTGGGGAGAGGGTCCGTCTGCCATCCCTGCTTAAAACCGTAATGACATGGGACTCTGTCTGATAAGCTGATTAGTACAGGTATGTGCAGAGGACGGTGTGTGATGAGAGGTGCCTAGGGAATGCCTCGGAAGGGAGTGAAGGACGGGGTATGGAGTGCGCGGAATGGAGAGTGAAAGGAAAGAGAAGAGAAGAAAAGGGAAAGGACAGGAAGGAGTTAAAGGAGGAAGGGATAGTGATGAAAGGGAAGAGGGGTAATAAAGGTGATTTGTGCTACAGATACTAATGCAATGTACTGGCAGATGGGACAGTAGTAGTAGTAGTAGTAGTAGTAGTAGTAGTAGTAGTAGTAGTAGTAGTAGTAGTAGTAGTAGTAATTATAGCAGCAGCAGTAGCAATAGCAGTAGAAATAGCAGGTATAAGGAGAAGCAGGACCAGAAGTAGAGCATCATCATCATCATCAGCAGTAGTAGCAATAGCAGGTATAAGGAGAGGCAGGACCAGTAGAGCATCATCATCATCATCAGCAGCAGCATCCGCAATAGTACCCCAAGGCCCACTAAAGGAAAGGGATTCTCTGGGGTGCTTTACGAGGCAAGTTCAAGACAAAGGAGTGCTGTGTCTTACCTGTCGTGGAAGTAATTAAAACTTTTATTTACCGCAACGTATTTACAGGTAATAGAAATGTGACCAGGACTAGAGGCGGCTGGAAGGGGTGGACACACACACACACACACACACACACACACACACACACACACACACACACACACACACACACACACACACACACATTTTTTTACGGTAGTTCTGATCTCGTGTTTATAATTATGAGTTAGGTCAGGTGAGATTAGATTAGACGAGGATAGGTAGTGAGGATTCACTAATTCACTTTCTTTAACTTGAGAGAGAGAGAGAGAGAGAGAGAGAGAGAGAGAGAGAGAGAGAGAGAGAGAGAGAGAGAGAGAGAGAGAGAGAGAGAGAGAGAGAGAGAGAGAGAGAGAGAGAGAGAGAGGGGCAAGCCGATAAAAGAACACACCTACGATATTTGGTTTTAAAAATATGACAGTGAAAGATAAGAGAATTGGCGAAAATAAAGAAAAGAAACAGAGACAAGATAGAAATAAGTGGTGGGATTCTGCGTGAGAGTGATGGCAGGTGGAGAACTGGGAGAAATGTGGCGGGGGAGAGTAAATGTTTGAGTGAGTGCGTGGGTGAGTGACTGGAGTGAGTGCGTGAGGGGGTGGGTGGAGCTGTGTACGATATCGAGAGAGAGAGAGAGAGAGAGAGAGAGAGAGAGAGAGAGAGAGAGAGAGAGAGAGAGAGAGAGAGAGAGAGAGAGAGAGAGAGAGAGAGAGGGGGGGGGGAGGCTGGAGGCGGTTAGGATAAAATAGAACTTTACTGAATGACAATAAAGGAGGAGGAGGAGGAGGAGGAGGAGGAGGAGGAGGAGGAGGAGGAGGAGGAGGAGGAGGAGGAGGAGGAGGAGGAGGAGGAAAGAAAAGAGACTTAGTGGAGAATTGAGATGAAGCAAGCAAGAGGAAAGAAGGAATGAGGAAAGAGGAAGAAGGGAAGAGAAGAGAGAGTGGATTGTCGAACGTGGTAGCAGGCTATTGTCCTCTACCCCCACTCACCCCTCCCCCACGCTTCCCCTCAAAGAATTCAACCAATCACCTTCCTCCTTTTCAGGGCGGTAAATGGACCAGTAAACACCTCTCACTCACAATCCCCTTAGTCCTTCCCCTCACAATCTTTCCCCTTACAGTCTTTCTCCTCAACAACCCAGTCCTTCCCTTTACATCACAGCCCTTATCCTCCCAGCCCAGTTCTTCCTCTCACAGTCCTTCCTCTTACAGCCCAGTTCTTCCCACAGTCCTTCCCTTCACAAACTTGTCTCCATTTCCCCTTACAGGCATCCAATGAAACACTAGAATGAAACGTATATAGCTTAAGCATCTGTCATCTTCTCTTCCTTACTCCTTCATTTCTCTTCATTCTAATCCACTTCCTCCTCCTCCTCCTCCTTGCCAACATCTTTTCGTTCATCCCTCCTCTGCTTCTTCATTCCTTCTTCATTGCCTTACTGCTCTTCCTCGTCTGTGCTTCCTTAACCTTCCTTTTTGTACTGCTTAAACGGTTGCACTCAAGACTATGTAGATTCCAGGACATGAAATCCAACACTATTCCTGACTGATATTCTTGGAGTCTTGGAGTGAGTTGTGTTGCGGTGAGTTGTCCTGGGATGAGCTTTGTTGGGGTGAGCTGTGTTGGGGTGAGGTCTTTTGGGGTGAGCTGTATTGGAATGAGCTGTGTTGGGGTGAGGTGTTTTGGGGTGAGCTTTTTGGGGTGAGCTTTGTTGGGGTGAGCTGTGTTGGGATGAGGTGTTTTGCTGTGAGCTTTGTTGGGGTGAGCTGTGTTTGGGGTGAGCTGTGTTGGGTGAGTTTCCCTGGGGTGGGATGTGGGGTGAGCTGCCCTGGGGTGGGATGTGTTGGGGTGAGGTGTGTCTTGCGGTAAGCTGTCTTGGGGTGAGGTAGTAACTAGTGAGATTTCAAGACAGATATCCTCCACTTACATTTAATTCTTTTTTATCTTGCTTTAGGGACTGGCACTCTCAGTGGAACTTTTTTCTCGCACTTTTATCCAATGTCTCTCTTACAAGCAATAACATTCATTACATTTTGCGAGAGGTATTCCTTTCTACTCATGCTAAACCTCTAAAAAGAGAATGCGAGCTAAAATTAACATACACTGTCTATATATATAAGTAGTAACCGCATAAGATATTTCCAAACAAGAAAGTACCACGTGTTACAATAAAGAAAATCATCAAATATAATCATTTTCTTTTCTCGACAGTAATATAAGGACACTGGTCAAGGGCAACACCTATAAGGAAAATACTCACTGATTACTCTGTTAAAGGCCACCAGAAACAGTCAGGCACACCAAACACATCCAAACACGTTCTTTAACATATTTTGCGACCTAATAACATAAATTTGCGATCCCTTGCGTAGTATGGAGTCGTCAAGTGTACAGATCTTAGACTACAACCTCTTTATCTTAGACTACAACTTTTATACTCTTCTCGCGATCAATAGGAGCTTGTCTCGTTGAAGGAGCATTTTTCTGCCTTGCTACAGTGTCCTCCACCAAGGTAAAAATAAGGGGGAAGTGGGTGGAGAGATGGACAAAAAAAAATATTAAATGATGAGAGCAGAGAGGATAAAGGAAGGTAAGGCGTCTTAGATGATGGAATATTGAGAGAGGAAACGAGGGTAAGAATAAGATGAAGGAAGGAGAGAGGGAGAAGAGAGGAGGCAGCGGAAGAAAGGATGAAAAAGGGAACTAATGAAACAGACAGAAGAGAAGATAAAGACAGGTAAGGAAGGAAGATTGAGGAAGGAAAGAAGGAAAAAAAGAGATGATGGGAGGAAAGTAAGGGCGGGGAAAGGAAGAAAGGATAAAAAAGAATGTAATGAAGAGAGAGAAGACAAAGCTATGCAAGCGTCTTGGAAGCGAGAAGATTGAGGAATGAAAGGAGAAAAGAACGAGGTGAATAAAGTAAAGTAGGAGGAGAGGGGGAGGATAAGCAGGACAAAAAGAAAACCAATAAAATAGGGAGGACAGAAGGTAATGGAAGGAAAGGCGGATAGGAAGATGGAGGAAGGAAAGAGGGAAAAGAACAAAATGAAGGAAGAAGAGCAGAAAAGGCAGAAAAGGAGATAAAAAGGAAGACTGAAATGGAGAGAGAAGGAGAAACTAAAAAAAAAAAAAAAACAAGATTGAGGAAGGGAAGGAGAAAGGAATGACATGAACGGGGAGAGAGAGAGAGAGAGAGAGAGAGAGAGAGAGAGAGAGAGAGAGAGAGAGAGAGAGAGAGAGAGAGAGAGAGAGAGAGAGGAGAGGAGAGGACTGAGGCAAGGAGACAAGGAAAGGTGCTAAAAGTGACACACACAAAGCAGCGCTCACTCCCTTTCGGGCGCCGTTATGGAGGGCTCGGCAAACAGCGGCAGGAAGGCAACGACCTAGACTCTACGTTCCTTTTCTTTTAATTCTGACGGAAAGTAGGCCATCAAGATTTTGCTGATCCAAGAATTCCTTCCGCTTACTAAGAGATGCAGCGTCTCTCTCTCTCTCTCTCTCTCTCTCTCTCTCTCTCTCTCTCTCTCTCTCTCCATGGTTACAGTTACAAGCTATTTCGTGAAGGACGGTCGTGTTGTGAGGGCAGGAATGGTACTCAGTCTGCTCTTACCACCACCACCACCTCACCACCACCACCACCACCACCACCACCACCACCACCTCCACCACCAGCACCGTCTCTTCCCTATCCTTTTCCTGAATAGATCTCGATTCCTCCTCGTCCTCCTCTTCTTTCCACACCACTCCCACCACCACCACCACCACCACCACCACCACTACCTCCTGCTCCTGCTCTTCCTGTTCCTCCTCTCTCAGCTCTTTCCTAATTCCATAAAGCTTAACACGCTCTTCTCCCGACCCCTGAACCACATTCTTACGAGCAACGGCTGAGGAATCCTGGAAATTTTCTCCAACGATGAAATACAAGTCGGAGCCAAGTGGAGGTTCGGTAAAGCACGTGTGCCTGTAGTAAATACCGAGAACTTCACCTTTATAGTATCCACGGAGGAAAGCAGCATGAGTTTAGCTCCTCCAATCGACGCTATTTCAGAGTCACGTGAGTCTTTCAGTCAAGGGAGGAGGAAGTCGATCCTAGTTGGAGGTGGTGTGGGTGAAGAAAAGGAAAGTTGATGTGGAAGTGTTGAGAGTTGGTGAGGTGGTGGTGTGGGCGAGGAAAAGTATTGGTGGGAAAGTGTTGAGAGTTGCAGGAGGTGGGGTGGGAGAGGGAGTGTTTGGGAGTTGGTGGAGATGGTGTGGTGTGGGAGTCTTCGTGGCTGACGGAGAGGTGTTGATGGACAGAGAGAGAACGGCCTTACACTTTAATTGCAATTGAGACTAGTGGCGGTAAAAGTGGTGGTAGTGGCAACAGCGTATCAGTAGTAGTAGTAATTGTTGTTATAGTTGTAGTAATAGTGGTAATAGTAGTAGTAATGGTAATATTTATAGTGGTGGCGGTGTATATGGTAGTAGTAATGTTAGTGGTAGTGCAGCTGGTGTGGTTGTAGTAGTAGTAGTAGTAGTAGTGGAGGCGGTCATTTAGGTAGATGTAGTGGCCAGGTGAGAAAAGGAAGGTAATACAATCCAGGTGTCATGATAGGAACCGGAGGGAAACGTACAACATTCTCTCTCTCTCTCTCTCTCTCTCTCTCTCTCTCTCTTCAAAGGACTCCCCGCCAGATGGTTATTTCAAGGGGAAATTTGCCCCGGGCTGAGTGTATTGTGATGGTAAGTAATTATAAAACCTACACACGTCTTTCATTTGGACGCGGTAAGACTTGTGTGCTGCATACGTAGAGCGCTCTCTCTCTCTCTCTCTCTCTCTCTCTCTCTCTCTCTCTCTCTCTCTCTCTCTCTCTCTCTGACGGTCTACAATAACAATAACAACAAATGCTACTGCTACTACTACTACTACTACTACTGCTACTACTACGAATATTACATGCAAGACTTCCGCTACTATTACCTCTACCACCACCACCACCACCATCACTAATCCTACTTATATGTACAACCAATGCTACTATTAGTAATGATAATGTAAAAACAGGGTGGCGGCGGCTTTGGGATTGCAGGAGAGCGAAGGGAGGCAACAAATGAGGTAGCCAGCCTGCTCCGGGACACACGTCAGGGCGGGGGACGAGGCTGCCACACGGGCCTGAAACGTTCTGCTTTTCCACCACGATTGTTTTCCAAGGTCACATTTAGAATTAGCCTGGTTCTCAAGAATGTTTCTCCTGTTAATAAAAGTATAAGTCTTGTTAATCTGTCAGTAGAACAATAAAACATCCTTAAAAAGCCGTGTCACTTCAACTAGTCTTTTGAAAGCAGTGACTAATGAAGAAGTGATTCAGAATATCCGCCGCAGTAAAGCCAAACTCCGGGCTTTTCCGAGTAATAGAGGCGGGAGTTTGGTATACGAGCAGCGAGTGACGCACGAGTTTCCTTTAAGCCGCCGAGTTATAAGTCTAATTGAGTGCTAATGGTGTGTAGAATGTGTTATGCATGCGAGGTCGTTTCACTTCGCGCTGCTGCAGAAGACGGTGAAGGAGTGCAAGGGAGGTGGGAATGTCGTCCTTAAGGGAGAACTGAGCTTTCCTGCAGGAGCGTGCCGTGGCCTTCACGCCTCCTGGAGATACACAGACTCAATTAAATGATATATTCGTCACGTCCCATTCAGAGCGAGGCGAGCGGCGAGGTGACACACACGCCTCGCGGAAGCATTTCACGCTGCGCCGCCACCGCCGCCACCACTCGCGGCGAGGAGTCCTCATGTTTACTGGGTGGAAGAAAGGCTTGTTGTGCCGCGTCCCTCCTTCCCCCTCTACTACTACAGATCTTCAGGCACCCTCACTCACCTCCCTCACCTCCCCTCGTCTCTCGCCTCCCCGCCAAACACCTCGAGGCGCCTCCACTCATTTCCCTCCCTTATTTCTCCGGTACTTTCCTCGCTGCCTCTCAGAGTACGTCTAATTACTCCCGCGTAACAATGGCATCCTCATTCCCAGGTAATTCTTTCACTGCCCGGGGCGTGTCCACGTTCATTATGGCGTAATAAACTGTCATTTGGCGAGCCGTTTCTTGTTCACGTGTTCCTGAGTCCTTGACCTGCTTCCTGATGTGAATATGTGAATATAAAACATCCCCCAGCCAGCCACGCCCGAGGCACCGTCATTACGCGTCTTTCAAAACCCAGCAGCGCCTCCCTCCGCCCTCTCTCCCGCCCCTTCCCCCGCAGTCTGGAATCAGCCCTTGAAAAGCGTTCACGGAGCCGTGCAAGAAAGGGCGTGTGATTGTCTGCCTTCCCGCTGCCTCCACCAATCACAGGGCGCCGCGAATATCCCGAGAGCTGGCCGTAAGGAGTGTCTGCCGGAGAGGAGGGAAGAAGGGAAAAAGAGACGTAATAAGAGGAAGGAAGAAGGGAAGGTTTTCTCGGGTTCGGGTTCCTGGGAAAGAGCGTCTGTATATTACCTGAAATACGTACGAGAAGAATGCCAGGAAGCTCAACTAGGCATGTTCCACCTCCACGGCCCCGCGTACCCCGCCCTTCGTCACCCTGCACTTGGCTCCTGTCCCCGCGCTGCTTGTCAGGGAATCCTCCACACTACCCTCATTATTCCTTCACGCTATTCTTCTCCCTTCAATTTACTCCCTAGTGTAGACTCTTCAGAAAGTACATGACAATACAGAGGAGTGAGGCACGTGAGGTGAGGCGAGGGAGGGTGTGGGAAGGTGGCAGGAAGAGGTTCATGCATTAAATAAAAACATGGAGAACAGGAGAGAATACACAGCAGATGAGAAGGGCGAAAGATAAGGATCGGGGTAACATAGGTGGCATGGAGAAAATACATGAAATAGAGGAAAAATAGCTAAAAAAAAGGCGATAGATTACAGGTGAGGTAGAGGAAGAGGTAAGGGGAAGAGGAAGACGGAAAATGAAGGGCGGTAGACAGCAGGTAAGGTGAGAAAGGAACAGGTATAGCAAGGTGACAGGAGTGGAACAGCAAACAGTTGAACAGAGGGCGGGATAAAGGATCGGGTGACAAAGGACAAGAGACTGGAGACGCACGTGTTGGAGGGACAGGTGGGGGACGAGTGGGCAGGTGAAGACGTGGGTGGGGGATAGGTGAGAGAGAGGTGTGAGGGAGAGAGAAGCAAATCCCTCACAGAAGCACGACAAATCTCAGCCTCTCAAAGCCTTCAGTCGTGATAAAAAAAAAAAAAAAAAAAAAAAAAAAGTAAAGGAAAAATAAAACAAAATAAAAGTCGCTGCAAGAACACACACACAACAATAACAATAAAACAAGGAAATCCAAGGCGTTTGAAATCCACACAAAAATAAACGAACGAAGACCAACCAAACAAACGAACAAAAATAAAATAACGTGGACCGACTATTCCACAAACAACAGAAAACACAGATAAAAGAAAACATACGGAGAGAGAGAGAGAGAGAGAGAGAGAGAGAGAGAGAGAGAGAGAGAGAGAGAGAGAGAGAGAGAGAGAGAGAGAGAGAGAGAGAGAGAGAGAGAGAGAGAGAGAGAGAGAGAGAGAGAGACGACAAACACATACACACACTCTACAAGATCAAGAAGGCTTTCACGATAAAACAAATGCAGAGAGAAAGAAGGGAACAAACACTGAAACACCAACAAGACAAGGAACAGAAACTAGAGAAGGAAACACCCTCTTCTTCTTCTTCTTCTTCACCAAAATTTTGACAACAGGAGAGTGACGCAGACCCGCCCGTGAGTGAGAGAAGGAAGAGAGGAGAAAGGGGAAGGTGCAAAGGGAGAGGAATGGACAGAAAGCGAGGAAGGAATGGAGTGTCTGTGTGGGTGTGGGAGAGGGAAGCAAAGAGGAGGCGAGAGAAAAGGAAGAACAAGGTGGGATCACGTACAAAGACATGAAACAAAGAAAGAAAGGAAAAAACGGGGAGGGAGAGAATAGAATGACGGAGAGATGACCAAGGAAGCGGAAGGAAATAGACGAGAGAGAGAGAGAGAGAGAGAGAGAGAGAGAGAGAGAGAGAGAGAGAGAGAGAGAGAGAGAGAGAGAGAGAGAGAGAGAGAGAGAGAGAGAGAGAGAGAGAGAGAGAGAGAGAGAGAGAGAGAGAGAGACTGTGTTGGTGGATTCATAGGTAGAGTACAAGAATTAACATTATTTTGCATTACATAGAGGGAAAAAAACAGGAAACAGTACCAGTAACGTATCATAATCAACTTATTTCTGGAATCTGACGGGACGAAAGGACAAAATGTGGAAGGGAAGGGGAAAAAATATTATAGAAAAATTATATAAAGAATTATTTGTATCCCTTCTACGCATCTCAATTCTACTCAGTTATATGAAAATTGCAACTATAAATATTCAGCCCTCTCCCTCTCTCTCTCTCTCTCTCTCTCTCTCTCTCTCTGGTATAGATATATAGCCTCTGGAGATGGACAGTTACATACACCGGACGCCAGTTTCTCTCTCTCTCTCTCTCTCTCTCTCTCTCTCTCTCTCTCTCTCTCTCTCTCTCTCTCTCTCTCTCTCTCTTCTCCAAGATGTTCTACTTCAAAATACTTCCCGTAGTGGCCAAGTTTTGGAATATCTTCAGGTCTTACAGGCGAACTTAAAAATATTTTGTTTGCAAACTTTGTGGGAATTTAGGAAAAAAGAAAAAGAAAAAAAGCAGAAAACTGTAACTGCGCTGGCGTGTGTGTGTGTGTGTGTGTGTGTGTGTGTGTGTGTGTGTGTGTGTGTGTGTGTGTGTGTGTGTGTGTGTGTGTGTGTGTGTGTGTGTGTGTGTGTGTGTGTGTCATATGATTTAAATACCTCTACTCTTGGTGTGGGATGCATGGTTGGATAAAACGATAGGTAAATAAATAGATAGATATAGCGAAAAATGAGAGAGAGAGAGAGAGAGAGAGAGAGAGAGAGAGAGAGAGAGAGAGAGAGAGAGAGAGAGAGAGAGAGAGAGAGAGAGAGAGAGAGAGAGAGAGAGAGAGAGAGAGAGAGAGAGAGAGAGAGAGGAAGCAAGAACATGAAAGTGGGCAGGAGATGAAATATTTACAGAGCATAACTTTGCAAACCATTTCAGAGGCGAGCGGTAAAACAGGGGGAGCGTTGCCTGGGGTCCGGTTGAGTCGCAGCTTGACGGGGCAGGATTGGACACGACTCCCAAAAGGCCCTCTTGACATTGTGATGCAAATGTGAGAGTGTCCGAGGAAGGCGAGCAGAGAGGGACGCCTTAACTCTCTCTCTCCCTCTCCCTCTCTGCTTCCACCTCCTCTTCCATCTTCCCCGACGCTATTAGGATGTTGGCCCTCCTCTCCCATCTTCTCCGCCTTCTCTACTACTACTACTACCTCCTCCTCCTCCTCCTCCTCCTCCTCTTTCTGCCGGCCATCTTCCCTTCCTCAACTACTAACATACTTAACATTCTACTGCTTCCCATCTCCACCATTCTTATTTTATTACTAGTCATCTCCTATTACTTGTCTTCCTTCCCCTCTTCCTCCTCCTTCCACTGGCCATTTTCGCTCCCTTCTCTACTAACATAATATTCTACTACTTTCCTATCGTCCATTTTTACTATATTAATCGTCTTTATCACTTATGTTCCTCCTCCTCTTCCTCCTACTGCTCCTCCTCGACTCTAAGCTCATTTTCCTCCTCTAAAGGTTCACTGAGCTCTCTCTCCTCCTTGCCTCGTTAACCAGTCTCACTGCACTGAGTCACCAAGTTTCTGAGGCTCATGCTGGTGCACCTCCCCCCCCCCTCTCTCTCTCTCTCTCTCTCTCTCTCTGTCTGCCGTTACATGCAAGCTTCCCCTCCTCTTTCTCCTTCTCCTTCTCCTCCTCCTCCTCCTCCTCTCGTCTCGCTCGTCCTCCCTTTCACTATTGCTGTAAGTTAAGCAAGGGTAGCAGGGAGCGTGTTCATTCCAGCATACACACACACACACACACACACACACACACACACACACACACACACACACACACACACACACACACACACACACAGCTCCTTCATGCATTGTCTCAACAACAGTCGTAATCTGACCACACGCCTAGATTTCTCTGTGCCTGTCTGTCTGTCTGTCTGTCTGTCTCTCTCTCTCTCTCTCTCTCTCTCTCTCTCTCTCTCTCTCTCTCTCTCTCTCTCTCTCTCTCTCTCTCTCTCTCTCTCTCTCTCAGCACCATCCAATACATCCAAATTTTTTCTCAGAACACCAAAAGGCAGCCAACACTTTTATCTTCCTCGGTGTCATCAGGTGTGGCCAGGTCGTGCGGTACACCTGAGCCTCACACCTGCATCACCTGTTGCTTGATGGATGACTGTTTGTCCCCTCGCAGCCTCGCCACCGCTAAGCCACTAAAGAGGAGGGGTGGAAGCTGGTTATAAGCCCCCAAAGTGTAACTCTACTGTATAATTAATGTGTAGTGTTCATAGTAACTTTATCATAATTATCTAGGTATATAATGAAGTGATTATTAGTAGTTTCCTCCTTAGATGATTATTAAGCAGGTTTGTTTATTATTAATTTTCTTTCTTTCTTTTATTTTTTTCTTAATACTTGACTAACCTTCCTGACATGTTTAAAACTGTAATATGTCGTGACATGTTGATGGCTAAACTGCACTTAGTAACTGTTCATCCCTAACAAATTAATGATATTCTAGGATGTTGTTTTGTTGCGTAAAGGTGAAGTATTCAGGTGGTCGGGACAGGAAAAATGACAGGTGTTGCTACTCGCCATGGAAAGGT
>NC_087193.1:9187283-9189783 GCF_035594125.1 Scylla paramamosain | reverse complement strand
TAATTCATAGAAAGGAGCATTTTTTTTTTCAAGTAACAGCTAAAATTAAACGCTCCTTTGTACCTCTCTCCCTTGAGTAATCCGTGAAGGAGCAGTGGAGCGTGTGAGCATAATGGAAAACGGGCGATAGACCTTCGTTACACAATCACTTCAGAAACAATATTGGCGATACCGAACGCTTTACTGTTACGGCACTTGCCTGTACCCCTTTAAAAACCTGTTATATTTTGGTGTGAAAGACGAGGGCAAGGGAAAGTGGTGCTAGTGCGTGCGTGCGTGCGTGCGTGCGTGTTTAGTGTGGGGGTTATGAGAGTGCATGGGTGTGAGGAGACAGCAGTTACAATAGGGAAGTGTAAAGAGGGGAGAGAGAGGGGAGTGAGGGGAGGGAAGTAAGTGGTGATATGTGAGAGGTAGAGGTGGAAATGTGGAAGTGAGTGGAGGGTTGATAGGGGAGCGAGAGGACGGAGAGTTGAAGTGGGGAGCGGTGGGAAGGGTGTGATAGGAGAGGAAACGAGGGGAGTGGGAGACGCGGGGCACGACACACAAACTTTGCTCATAATTTGGGGCAGCGTATGTGAGGAGCTGCGGCGGGGGGGGGGGGGGAGAGAGAGAGAGAGAGAGAGAGAGAGAGAGAGAGAGAGAGAGAGAGAGAGAGAGAGAGAGAGAGAGAGAGAGAGAGAGAGAGAGAGAGAGAGAGAGAGAGAGAGAGAGAGAGAGAGAGAGAGAAACATTCAAACACGAAAAATGCAAATACGAATAAAAAAAAAGCCTGAAAACAAAATGCTGAGATGAAATTAATGCCAGGGGTGACGAGAGACAACGACAAATGTGGGGATAAAAATAGCAGGCAGTTGTTTCCTCTCGACTGGCGATTAAGGAACCAATTAGTTTAACAATCAGGTGATGCGAGGAATTTAAATTTACCCTCTCACCTGACACAGTGCAGCGTGTGGGTACCGGTGGAACCAAACAGCCAGGACCAGAAAACAAACAGCTGTAATAGAAAGGTGCATATGTGTTGAATAGCTGTCTTGTTTATGTGTGTGTGTGTGTGTGTGTGTGTGTGTGTGTGTGTGTGTGTGTGTGTGTGTGTGTGTGTGTGTGTGTGTGTGTGTGTGTGTGTGTGTGTGTGTGTGTGTTTGTTTTCGTGTTTTATATATCTAACTGTTTGTTTGTTTTATCTGTCTGACTTTTTCTGCTTGTTAATTTGTTTTGTCTATCTGTGTGTGTGTGTGTGTGTGTGTGTGTGTGTGTGTGTGTGTGTGTGTGTGTGTGTGTGTGTGTGTGTGTGTGTGTGTGTGTGTGTGTGTGTGTGTGTGTGTGTGTGTGTGTGTGTGTGTGTGCAGTTATCTCTCTGCATCTGTGTGTTTGTCAGAAGGTATGTATATATGTCAATTGGACTGACTGAATGACCTATTATTTGTGTTTCAGTATGCCTCTGTGTCTGTCTATCTGTCTGTCTGTCTGTTAATTTACCTGTCTGACCGTCTGTCTCTGGACACACGATGGACATCCGCCATGAGGACGCCATAAAGCGCAGCAGTGTGGTGGCTGTGGGACTAATTGATGCACATGTGAAAGGCATTGAAAACACAGTGCTCGTGACAATGAACACACGAGGATGACAATGAACACACACGGCTGCTATTTTTCAGTGGAGAATTTATCACTTTGTTTATAGAGCCTTTTTATGGTATTTGTTTATGTATTATATGAGAGAAAAGAGCAGTTACAAAATTTCCTATAATCATGTATTGTAAATCAGAGTGAAACAAATATATACATCAAACTGTAGCGGGTCAGTAACTTCAAGGGAATTTTAACACAAAGATTATCAGAACATCATACTAAACTTTGAACATCCTGTAATGGTATCCAAAATATAATGACACTGACGTTGTAGTAGCGCATTAATGAAAGGATTAACTCCACCACTGCTTGTCAACTTTTCCCATATTCACTTACAATTCTATAAACACAGTTCTTTTTATAATCGTCCTTAAAATAGTTTTGGAGCTTCAACAAAATGAACTTCGTATTCTCTCCTTTATTTTCCTGTGTCCATTCAAACAAATTTTTCCAGTGATCAGTGGCAACAAAGGGCGACCACACCAGTGAGGGTTTTACGGAATGTGAAGTGATTGATGTTTAAACTAAAAATATGTATACAAGACCAAAGACAGGCAGTGTGTAAGTGGAATCACGAGAGAGAGAGAGAGAGAGAGAGAGAGAGAGAGAGAGAGAGAGAGAGAGAGAGAGAGAGAGAGAGAGAGAGAGAGAGAGAGAGAGAGAGAGAGAGAGAGAGAGAGAGAGAGAGAGAGAGAGAGAGAGAGAGAGCAATACAAAACGAAGTGAAAACGAGTGACAAGCTTAGGCAGAAAATAGGTTCGGGTCTCGCTGTTAAAGTCTGGAGGTGACTGATGTTTGGGATAAAAAAATTGTATACAAGACCAACAAGTTGAAAGACTCGAGAAGAAAAAGGAAAGATACACATATAACA
>NC_087193.1:9167283-9177283 GCF_035594125.1 Scylla paramamosain | reverse complement strand
TATAAAAAAAAACACCAGGACTGATTGCGGGTTTGAAGTGAAAACGTTGTGTGTGTAGATGGAGTCTCTGTCACGTTTGTTTTTGGAGAATACGCAGTAAAATTCCAACAAAAGGCAAAGGAATGCGAAGGATCCACCACTGAGCCTTGCAATAAAAAAATAAATAAATAAATGAAAAATAAAAGAAAAATGAAAAGAAAATAAATTAAAGATGATAAAAATAAAACAGTAAAATAAGATATGATAAAATAACATTAAACACAAACAAATGTGGAGGAGAAAACACAATAATTAATAGTTGGAGTTTTATAGCAAGTGACAAAACTTTTTTTTTCTCTTATTCTTTTCAGGAGAAGTAAAATAGCGTTTTCATCTTTTCCGTAACCTTGATCTGCCTGTGCATAAAAAAAAAGTACCAAACCCTGAAATAAAAGCAAAATAAAAACAACCCCACTAAATTTAGAAGTAGAGACAAAAAGTGGAAAAAAAGGGAAAGGCAAGGCAAGGACAAAGACAAAGGCGAGAACTCATAAATAACTTTTTCCTCCATAAAAAAAAAAAAAATAGTTACTAAGCCAATAAAAAACAAAACACCAATCCTAGACTCTGGAATCAAGAGAAAACACCGAAAGGGTCACCCAAAGCGGGACTAGAGAGAGAAAATGGCCCCTGCTAAAAAAAAAATAAATAAACAAATAAAAAAATAAAAAACGAAGCTAAAAAAAAAAAAAAAACCGAACTCCAATCCTAGACTCCAGGATCAAGAGAACAACACTCAAAGACTCACCCAACTCCGGACTAGAGAGAAAACAGACACCCACAACCGAAAAAATAAACAAAACCAGAGGCACTAAGAACCTGAAAAGCGAAGAAAAGCGAAGAAAAGCGAAGAAAAGAAAAAAACACCCAAAAACTCACCGAAATCAGACCTAGAGAGGAAAAAAAAAAAAAAAACCCAAGCTGGAAAAAAAAGGGGGAAGGCGAAGACACGAGAAATAAAAGGTGGAAAAAAAAGGGTGCCACTCTTACCAAAAGTCCCGGGGGCGTGCTGAAGGGCGTGATCTATGACGGAGGGGGACCTGCGCCGCGGTTACTGTTGCATACTGAGGCGGGAACCCAACTCAGGCCCGTGACGAAAGGCTCTCTAAGGCATTCTTACGCTGGAAAATAATGTTCTGTGTCGCTGGGGTGGGAGCAAGAGCCGGAGGAGGAGGAGGAGGAGGAGGAGGAGGAGGAGGAGGAGGAGGAGGAGGAGGAGGAGGAGGAGGAGGAGGAGGAGGAAAGCGTGGGTGAATGAGACAAGATGAAAGCAGCGCTGGGGGATGAGAGAAGGAGGAGGAGGAAGAAGAGAAAGAGTAGTAGGGGAAAGAGGAAGAGGAGGAGGAGAAGGAGGAGCACGGGTGGATGAGACACAATGAAAGCATCCAAGGAGGAAGAAAGGCCTGGAGGAGGGAAGCGTGGGAGGAAAAGTGTGCATGTGTGTGAGAGGAAGATAGAAAGACTTGGGGAATGAAAGACTGGGGAGGCAGAGAGCGCAGGGGGAGGAAAAGAGGAGAGATTGGAAAGACGGAAAAAGGAAGGGGAAAAGAGCAAGAGTGTTAAGGTACGGAAAAGGGGAGGAAGAGAGGAAACAAAAAAGGAAACTGAGGATTTAAAGTGTTGAAAAGTGAAGGAAAACTGGCAAACAACAAAAGATAGGGAAGAAGAGGGGAAAGAGATGGAGAAAGAGAGTGAGAGCGTGAAGGAAGCTGGAAAGATGAAGTGGAAAAATAGTAGAGTGCAAGAACTAAAGGGAAAGAATGGGCTGGATGGATGGAAAGACTCTGAAAGACGAAGGGAGGTAGGAGCGAATGGAAGAGAGCAGGGACGGAGTGAGGCAAGGAGAGGTGGGCTGAAGCACTTAGGGTAAGAGGTGGAGGTGGTGTCGTGGGCGTGCTGAGTGGGGGAATGAGTGAGGTAGATGGAGTGGAAGTTGGAAGAGCTTTCACTTTCCTCGAACTGAAAGAAAAGGTTAAGTAAGCCAGCCAAATACTACTACGGTTACTTTTCTACTACTACTACTACTACTACTACTACTACTACTACTACTACTACTACTACTACTACTGTTCTCCTGTTACTAATGCTGCTGCTATTTCTACTATAAGATTAATACTACTTGAACAGCTATCATTTGTTGCTAAAGTACTATATTTTCCTCCTATTCTTCCCCTCTTTTTCCTTCTCCTCATCTTCCTTATCTTCCTCCTTCTGCTCTTCCTTATCTTCCATCTTCTTCCTTGTCCTCCTCCTCCTTCTCCTATTACTACGAACACTACTACTGTTACTGCTACTACTACTACTACTTCTACTACCACTACACCCACACCTCCCCCCCACACACACAAACACTCCGGCAGCACGAGTTATGCAGTTGTCCGTCATCTACGTAATTTTCCAAAGCAGGGCTCCGAGTTTGCAGCGGCCGTGAATACAAAACCACCGCGTTGGAAAATCCTGTTTGGCGCTTCCACTCAAAACAATAAGGCATGAATGCAGCGAGGGAGTAAAGAGTGTATGAGTGCATGAGTGTATGGAGTATATTCTGAAACATGGGGTATATTCTGAAACATTTCTGTCCGCACCTATATTACTTTCAAAAGGGTCCAGTTGAAGTGATACGGGTTTTTAAAGGCGTTTTTACGGTTCCAGTGACAGATTAACAAGATTTCTACATGGTTAACAGGGGAGACACTCTTAGGAACCAGGTTAATCATCTTTGTGGCCTTTGAAAATGGTCGTGATGATAAAAACAAAGCATTTCTGAACACTGTCCTGTGAGTGTATGCATGTATGGCCACGCAACCTAACGACAATACCACCCATAGGATCAACACTATACTCTATACTGTCTTGTGGTTATACGGTCACGCAAAAAAATAAATACGTAAATAAAAAAAATGGAAAAAGAAAAGGAAAACACCAGTACTTCAAAGTTATAATAATTAAACACGAGCCAGTGATAATATAAAAAAAAAAAGGAAATAAAGAAAATTTTCAGCACAAACTACAAAGACAACCCTCACCTCCCCCCAAAAAAATGCCAATTAGGAGAGGTTAATTATAAACCAGAAGGTAATTCAAAAACTCTCACTAATTACAAAATACCTGTGTGAAGTCTTACCACTGCCGACCATAACATCTTGAGGGAAGCAGAGGAGGAGGAGGAGGAGGAGGAGGAGGAGGAGGAGGAGGAGGAGGAGGAGGAGGAGGAGGAGGAAGTAGTATCATGAGGGACACGAAATAATGAGGAGGAAGAAAGAAGATGGAGGAGAAAAGGGGAAGGATGATAAAGGCAAAGAGGAAAACGATGAAAGAGATGAAGAAGAAAAGAATGATGAGAACACTTACGAGGAAGATAAAGAGACGTGAAAGGGAGAATGAAGATGAAGGAATAGAGGAGGAAAAGAATCAGAAGGAACAGGGAGAAGGAAGATGAAGATGAGGAAGAAGCTAATACAAAGAAGAATAATAACGAGCAGAGAGAGAGAGAGAGAGAGAGAGAGAGAGAGAGAGAGAGAGAGAGAGAGAGAGAGAGAGAGAGAGAGAGAGAGAGAGAGAGAGAGAGAGAGAGAGAGAGAGAGAGAGAGAGAGAGAGAGAGAGAGAGAGGAAAAGGTCAGAAAGAAGGAGGAAGAGGAAAAGGTCAGAAGAAGAAGACGAAGAAAAGAATAATAATAATAATAATAATAATAATAATAATGATAATAATAATAATAATAATAATAATAATAAGAAGAAGAAGAAGAAGAAGAAGAAGAAGAAGTAAAACGATCAAAACCAAGTAGGAGCGATAACAACAAAGACGAGGATGAAAGAAGGATGAACGAAGGGATGCGGCAAGTCGAGTCAGGTGTGAGCAAATGAAATGGTGTATGCCTGGCGGGGGAATCCATTTTTGCCTCGCTATTTAGAGTGGCGTTCACAGGTGATCGTGTCCCGTGGAGCTGCGGCGGGCGACGGCAGCACAATCTCCATAAATAAATCCTCCTCCTCCTCCTCTTCCTTCCTCGCGGCTCACTCCCCTTTTCGATAACAGAGAGAGAGAAAGAGAGAGAGAGAGAGAGAGAGAGAGAGAGAGAGAGAGAGAGAGAGAGAGAGAGAGAGAGAGAGAGAGAGAGAGAGAGAGAGAGAGAGAGAGAGAGAGAGAGAGAGAGAGAGAGAGAGAGAGAGAGAGAGAGAGAGAGAGAGAGAGAGAGAGAGAGAGAGAGAGAGAGAGAGAGCACACACGACACAGGAAATATGATACGGAAGAGAGGAGACAAATGTGACGCTAACGGCGAAGGCACGAGATAGAGAGAGGCATAGACACGTGGAAATAAAGACACATAAAGACAAAATAAAGATACATCAAGACACACAACACACGAATGCTGATATGTGATAAATAACAAAAATAAAGCAATAACTAACAGTCTATCATCTCCTTCCTTTCCTTCCTTCCTCCTACTCCTTCTCTTCCTCCTGTATTTAGCCACGTTGCTCACCTCTCCCTTCCTCCCCTCCATTCCCCTTTCCTTGGCTCGTTGCCTCCCCTCTTCCCCCACAATCCTTCCCTTCCACTTCTCCCGTTACAACTATCCCTCCCTCTTTCCTCTTTCCTCTCTCTCTCTCTCTCTCTCTCTCTCTCTCTCTCTCTCTCTCTCTCTCTCTCTCTCTCTCTCTCTCTCTCTCTCTCTCTCTCTCTCTCTCTCCCTCACACAAAACAGTGGTACCTATCCTGCCTTTCCTTCTCGCCCAATTTAGTTAGTTCCAATGCCCTCTCTCTCTCTCTCTCTCTCTCTCTCTCTCTCTCTCTCTCTCTCTCTCTCTCTCTCTCTCTCTCTCTCTCTCTCTCTCTCTCTCAATATTCACCATGTAATTACTCACAAAAATGCTGATGAAAATTTTGCGTCTGTGAAATCCGAGAATTTTACGAATCGCGAAATTTTATGAGCTTCATTTTTCCAAAAGATAATGAGAGTGAAAGGAATGAGGAATTGAGCGACGGATACAACAACAACAACAACAACAACAACAACAACAACAACAACGACATAAAAGATATTAACACCACCTCCACTATCACCGACGACACCACCACCACCACCACCACCACCACCAACAACAACAACAACAACAACAACAACAACAACAACAACAACAACAACAACTTACAATAAGAGAATGAAAAGAAGAAAAAAAAAAAAACTAATCGTTTAAAACCAGCAGCAGAAGCCTTTTGAAGCCTCAGGTGTGAAAATCTGGCACAGGTGAGAGAGAGAGAGAGAGAGAGAGAGAGAGAGAGAGAGAGAGAGAGAGAGAGAGAGAGAGAGAGAGAGAGAGAGAGAGAGAGAGAGAGAGAGAGAGAGAGAGAGAGAAATCTAATCTATCATGCAGACCAGGCATTCTCTCCCCCATAGTGCCTTGTGTACAGGTATCGGCGTGCCTGGTGTACCGCTGTACCTGCCTCGCCCTTGGCACCGTGTCGTCTGTACCTGTCACCTGCGGGGCTTACAAATGAGAGCCTGGACCAAAGAAGTGCCATTGTGTGCGGTCATTTGGGCTGAAATATGCATGATTACGCCGTGTTTTGGCTCGCGACATTAATCAGTGGGAATGTGAGGTTTAATTCTACGCGTGCTGCAGGTAGGCGTCCATTACTGAGCCGCGCGCACTTCCACAGGTGAGGCACACTGCGATTCCAACGTGACTCCTGCTGTTGGTGCGCCACGCGTGAAAATGCTAATGGTAAAGGCTTGTATTCGTGAGCGCTTCAGGCTTTCACGAGGGCAATTTTCAAAGCTACAGAATTTTTTACTCAGCAGGAATCTCACTGTTATTTAAATGTCACTAGAATCATGAATGTTGCCCCGAGAGTTGCATTCTATTCAAAGCAGTTGGGATAACGCGATGAAGATGTCACCGTCCCAGGGTAATAAATCCGTAAGGTGCCAATTATTATCCAATGATTTCAAAGAGTAGTATTCATGAATAGTTCGGCTCGAGAAACAACTCATTCAAATCCGATGTTATATTCAAAGTGACCAGCGAGAACTGAAGTGCGAAGATGTCACGGTCTAAATCAGCTCCGTCAAACAGCGATTTTCCGGAGATTTCAGCATTATTCCTATTGCTACCGAGCACTGTGTGAGGAGACTGACGGTGAAGTGCGGAGGATGCCAGGCCCTCACCATTAACTCCTCCAAGTTGCTAATTTGCAGTGATCTTTCAATACTTAGCGTCCCTCTGCGGTCTCACTGGGTCTGTCGCTCTGTAATTTACCGGGCGATAATCCCCATTGTTGCTGAGCGTCGGCTGAGAAAACTACATGTAAAGTGGGGAAAGATGTCACTGCCCTGCTCATTAGGTTCCTCATACTGATTTCCCAGGGACGTGTACTGCCCAGCGTCCCTCTGTGGCGTGGAGAGCGAGGCAGTAGCAATGTTAGTGGTTACGTTATGTACTGCCGGAGAAAGAGACTACGATTACTTGAAAAAATCGTAGCAAAAAGAAAGAAAAAAGAATAGTTTTCGTTAGTTACGTTCCACGGGCGCCAGTTACTTCCTCCTCCAGCTCAGTTCGAGTCACGAGAGGAGAGAGTAAATAAAGGCAGCACGGCCAGCACTTTGCCACTCAAGAGAGAACGAGAGCATCTAAGTTACAGCGGGTGGTGATTTGCAGGTGATGTATTACCTGGAATTATGGGCAGGTATTGGACAGGTGAGAAGCGACGCCAGATGGAACTACTACTACTACTACTACTACTACTACTACTACTACTAGTACTACTGCTGCTGCCACAATCACCACCACCAACCACTGCTATTACTTCTGCTACATATTGCTTCTTTACTACCTTCGTGGCATGTCCAGGCAACTTTGGTCCTTCACATCAAAAGTACTCACATAAAAGCAGCACAGTGACCATTGCCAGCCGCCCTAACAGTACTGCGTGGCCACAACTTCCTCACCCAGCTCCCTGTGCACTTATTCTGTACGAGATATGAGGCCTACTCTGAGTGGTTTGCTAGTGAGACTCCTTAAATAAACTAAATTGGCCCTTTTTCCTCGGATCCCCTATTTGTTTAATTTTATACAGCAATAATCAAAACACAACAACATCAGCAGCAACAACACAAAACATCGAGAACTATAACGGCAATAACAGAAGACAACCATAGCAATAACATCCACAACAACAGCAAAAATAACAACCAAAACAACATTAGCAACAACAACAAGGCCATCATCACCACCACCACCACCACCACCACCACCACCACCACCACGACAAACGAAAAAAAAAAAAAATACTAACATTAAAACAGAGAACAAAAATACACCTGAGGAAACACACACACACACACACACACACACACACACACACACACACACACACACACTGGATTCCTTGATGCTTTCTTGTTCTGATCACTCTCCTTGCATCGCTATTAGCTAATGAACTTGAGATGCTGAGGAGAAAAGGTCGACCTGGAGAAGAGACATAGCTTGTGATCTTTGTGTGGGAGGACTGAGAGGGTAAGGAGGGATAAGGGGAATGGAACGAGAAGGGGACAAGATGAGCAGGGGAAGGAAGGGAAAGAATGAGCAGAGGAAAGGAAGAAAGAGGAGGCTGGGAAAAGATGAACAAGGGAATGAATGAGAGGGGGAAGAGGAGGAGGGATTAGAAAGGAGGACAGAAAGCAGAGACGAGCAGGGAGGGGCAGGGAAAGGGAAAGATATATGAAGAAATGAGGGAAGAAAATGATTGATTGCTTCTATTCCATCGGGAGGGGAGGGGAAGGATGGGGAGGAAGGGAGGGGGAGAGGAAAGGGTAGTTCGTTGATTTAATGATGAATTTTGATATCAACTGTGTAAGAGGAGAACGATAAGGAAAGAAAAAATGAAGTAGAAAGAAACATTATGAAAATACATTAGTAAGACATAAAAAAAAGAGAATAAAGTTGTAAGGGAGAATGAAAAGTGAAGAATTATAAATAAAAATACATCAGCAGAAAGAGAAGGACGATTAGCGGAAATTAAAAGCAAGAAAAAGGAAGGATAAAAAAAAAACTCATTAAAAGAACATCATAAAGGACAAAAAAGAAAACGTAAACCCAAAGAAAACAGAAGAATAAACAAATGAATAAAAAATATAAAACAAAACAAAACAAAACAAGGAAGAAAACCAAACCGCACAAATGAATAAAATAGATAAAATAAACAACAGAAGCATCACCAGGACAATAAATCCCACGCAGACACGAGCAATAAAAAAAAAAAAAAACACCAAAAAAACAAAACAAAACAAATATATCACTACCCAAACGAGACCAAAACAAACAAAACAAAAACAAAAACAAAGGTAAATGGAAAGATCAATAAAAAAAGGGTCAATAAAGAAAACGCGCCAACCAAACACACAAAAAGGTAAAAACAAAACTCACCTACGTACAAAAAAAAGTGTGAAGGTGAAAGTTAACCTGAAACTCGTTCATAACCACAGCTAGCCACCCTGGGGGAAGCCATTTCCCTCCCCCGGTCACGCACACACGTTGATTAAAAACAAATAAAAAAAGTGGAGTAGGGGTCCCGCCACACACACACACACACACACACACACACACACACACACACACACACACACATTCTCTTCCACCATTCATTTCACATCCTCTGGTTTTAGGGAGACAGGCACGCCTCTCCAACACACACACACACACACACACACACACACACACACACACACACACACACACACACACACACACACACACACACACACACACACACACACCTTTTATAAATCAACTACGCGGCAAAAGCTTATAATTTTATGAGGTGAATAGCGATGCGCACATGGCGGAGGAAGAGGAAGAGGAAGAGGAGGAGGAAAAGGAAAAGGAAGAGGAAGAGGACCAGAAAAAGGCAGAGAGAAATTTAAGAGGTGTAGAAAGAGAAGGTAATGTGGAAGAGGAATAAAAGGGAAGAAAAGAAAAAAGAAAAAACAAGGAGGAAGAGGATGATGAGTGTAAAAGGGGGAGGGAAGCAAGGAAACGAGATGGAAATGAAGGAACGGGAAAGAGGAAAGAGAGGGAGGGAATGAGAGAGGAGAAAGATAGTATTTAAGATGGAGGAAAAATAGTTATGAGGAAATAAGTTACGAGGAGGAAAACGAAGAGGAAAATATTATATAGAATCAAGCGTGACTTTCAGAAATTAATTGCAAACAGTTTAAGTGTTTTAAATAAATTCTATAAAACTGACGTGACTTAGAGAGAGAGAGAGAGAGAGAGAGAGAGAGAGAGAGAGAGAGAGAGAGAGAGAGAGAGAGAGAGAGAGAGAGAGAGAGAGAGAGAGAGAGAGAGAGAGAGAGAGAGAGAGAGAGAGAGAACGAAAGGTGACTCATTCATTTATTTGAGTATCACTAAATTTTTGTCCACTAAACACACACACACACACACACACACACACACACACACACACACACACACACACTGCTGAACTAAATGAAAAATAAAACCAAAACAAACTGATCTAAATTTGATTAACAGTACAAAAAAAAAAAAAAAAAAAAAACAGGGTTCTGGGGGGAAGGAGTGGGGGGCAGGCGGCAAACAAAACAGCCGATGACGCTCAATGTGGAATAGCTCAATTATCCACATTAATTTTCCACCTGGGACCCGATAATTTCATAGAACGGTTTGATGAATGAATGGACTTAATGAGCCTGCCGATAAAGTGGGTTATTTATTTACTATGGAATTTTAATGATACAGTCTTAAACGAGCAAGGTCAGTAACGGCATGATATTGTGTGGTAGATGACACACACACACACACACACACACACACACACACACACACACACACACACACACACACACACACACACACACACACACACACACGCTACCTACCGCACTCCCATTCAAGCATCGCCTTTTCTCGAGCAAAATCACAGGGGTCTTTTGTGAGAAG